>NC_082648.1:65826899-66129929 GCF_028023285.1 Balaenoptera ricei
GTCATTTTCCGTTCATCTAACTATTGATTTTCAAATGTAAAGTCTTCTATTTCTGTCTGTCTATGTAATCTGTCTATCTATCCCCATATACATCTATGTAAAGAGTATTTTTTACTTGGTTAATGGGCTGTCACTGAATTCTGAATGAACAAATGCAATGCAGGCATTTTTCATAATGATATTCCACCTTATTTTTTAGTACCACAGTTATTTACATGTCTATTCAGATTACGTTATGTGATTCCAAAACTAAAGGCAATATGTATTAAAAATATTTTCCCTTAACTAATATTAACTTATATTAACTTAACTAATATTAACTTAACTTATATTAACTTAACTAATATTCAGTCTTGTCTCTTTTATTACCTTCACAGACTTCACCTAACACAAGTAGGGAATATTCATCAACATATTGATACAACTTTACTGTGGCTTGAAAATTATGCAGCTGCTAAGAGAAAAGTCAGAACCATGTAAACTATGATTAACAGTCCCCCTAAAAATCCACAGTTCTTTTAAAGTCATCATTTTATAGAGTTTTTAGACACGATATATTTTCCTATAGTTTAATCAGTCTTACATTCCATTTTTGTCTCCAGTAAGGTGACAAAGATTATCACTGGTATAAATGCCTTCCTTTATTTTACCTATTGTAGTGCCTTTCCATGAATCCAATTGGTGCGAAAGTTGCCCTTTTATTAACTTCAAAGTAACAAAGCTATTATGATAAACTAAGTCAAGGGGACATAAACTTAAAGCAGCATTTCACGAACATACTTTTAACAAACTTTTCACTGAGAGCAATGTGACTCAAATTAAAATGTTCTTTTGTAACTAGTTATATATGTTCTTGTAAATAATTAATGAAGAGCAATTTTCCAAAGATTGAAAACTGACCTTCTAATGGTGAACATTTTATATTTACTCATAGATACCAAATATAAGCAATATATTTGTGCAGCATATTCTTCACAGCCCTGCTTTCTTTGTCATATTTTTAATTCCTATTAAACTGATAAAATATGCACAGCTGGTAAAATGAAGTAATTTTCTGTAAGTATATATATTCAAGGACTCATTGTCCAACAATTAAACCTTACAGTTATTTGGGAGAATTGAAACTTTTCAATGTTATGTAGAGTCTGGCATTTCTTGTAGTGAATATTAACAAAGTTCTTCTATTTTAGAGGAAAACAAGCTATTTTAGCTTTAGAATTTAGTAACCCATTGTATCTTCATAGCAGGATTATTTTTAACAGTCTAAACTGGAATCAGCACTAATGGTCGTCATGGACAAATAGATTATAAATCACACAGAGCAGTGCTTTACAGCAAATTCTAACTGCTGCTGCACACCACATGGATGAATCTCAAAACACAATGTTAAGCAAAAGAAAACTGTCACCAAGAAAATCATGCCATGTGATTCCACTCGGATAGTTTTAAAAATAGGCCAAGCTAAAACATAGTGTTTAAGGATGCAAGCTTAGGTGGCCAAACTATATAGGGAAGCAAGAAAATAATTATCACACAGGTCACTCTAGTGGTTATCTTTTCGGAAGGGAGAGGGGACAGAGATGAGGAAGGGGCAAGGGAGGACTTCCAGGGTCTTCAAATCCTCTTTGTTGACTTGGCTGCTGAGTGCATGAATATTCGCGACGTTAAACCAGTGAGGTGTACATTTTCATTTTGTTCACCTTTAACATAGTGTGAAGGTTAAGTATAAGAGAAAGTGGGACATAACCTTATGCTAATTTCTGAGGGTACTAAGTCTGATGTAATGACATTCCTTGTCATTGGAAATGTTTTGAACTATTAGATACTATTCGTTTTTTAAAAAGAGTGTTATTTATCTGATTAAACCTGCTAACAAACCTTGGAGTACAGTTCTCAAGGTCGTGTGTATGTGTGTGTTTGAGAGAGAGGGAAAGGCGGAAAGAGGGAGAAGGGAGTGGAAAAGAATAGAGGCTTTTTTTTTTTTTGGTTATTTAAATTTTTTTTTTTATTGAAGTAGAGTTGATTTACAATGCTGTGCCAATCTCTGCTGTACAGCAAGGTGACTCAGTTATATAGACATTCTTTTTTTATATTCTTTTCCACTATGGTTGATCACAGGCTATTGAATAGTTCCCTGTGCTATACAGTAGGACCTTGTTGTTTATCCATCCTATATATAATAGTTTGCATCTGCTAACCCCAAACTCCCAGTCCTACCCTCCCCCACCCCCCTCCCCCTTGGCAACCACAAGTCTGTTCTCTATGTCTGTGAGTCTGTTTCTGTTTTGTAGCTAGGTGGAAAAGAATAGAGTTTTACTTACTGATGGACTGAAGATTAATAGCATCTTCTATAAATTATCTTTCTCTATATTACAGTGTCAGGAAAACAAAGGCATCCCAGGATGAGCTCAGAGCTAGGAACAAAGACACCTTTATATCATGATGCTAATGGAAGGGACTTGTACATTCTAGCTGTTGCCAGTAATGGAATAAACTTCTGGCTGTTACTAATAATGAAATAAACTTCTAGTGCCCTAATTCTTAGGACTCCTGTGACCCATTTGATAATAGGTACCTCAGCCTTTCAGCTCTGCTAGAGTTACAAGGCAATTTATTTTAATTGCATCCTCTCACTCCCTTCTCTCAAAAAAATAATCTTTTGCCAATTTTCCCCCACACCTAGTTTATTATAGATGTCGGTTGTAAAATATTCTGTACTCGTATCTCTTTATGGATGCGATAAAATTGGATAACATACCTGTGGTTCTACATCAAGCCATAGTGAGAGGTTGATGCATCTCTTCATGCATAATATTCTGTAGGTCAAGCTGTTGCATGATGGCATGTCAATAGAAACTGGCCTATTTTAGAACTATAATAAGATTTTCAAATACTTCTTAATCGTAAGAGTTACGGTTATGTACTGCAATGTGTATAATTCTCTGAGATTTAAAATAAAACCCCAGAGCCACAAAAACTTAAATAAAATATGACTGAATATTATTTCTAGCTGGCCTACCTACACTTCCTTAGTGGAAGGGAAAAAAGTAGGAATAAAAGCCCTTTTTATTGAAAAGAGTTTGGAAAGTGAAGACAACTCTTTTCGATTCAATTCTTTGTAAGTAGAAAAAGAGGAAAGATAATGTTATAGCTGTCAGCAGATGTCTGGCACTTGGAGGAGAGCATCATTTCAATAGAGGAGCTAACAGTATCTTCAAAGGTCATCATGCAGGTATAAAAATGAGGAACATTCGTCCATTGACTATTGCTGCGACCTCCTCCCGGGCTTTGAGTCTAAAAACTTGGCAACTCAGAACTTTATCCAGTATTTTGGGTGTCAAATCCTCCATGATGTGCAAGTTAGAAGGTGTTTTTATGTGCAAAATACCATTCCCTTTCAGAAGCTGAACTCATTAAATGAATTCAAGATTGAACTCAAGATTGAAACACTGATTTTTAAGCTGAACTCATTAAGTGAGTTCAAGATTGAACTCAAGATTGAAACACTGATTTTTAAGCTGAAGTTTAGAAATAATAGATGAAGATTTGTGTTAACGGAGAGTCAGCACTGAAAGCCAGACATGACGGTCATAGTATTTAAAGAGTAAGAATACCTGAAATTAAGCATTTTGTAAAGAGAAGGGTTTTCATCCATCCACATAAGGTTCTGACATTTAAGATGTGTTCCTTCTGTTTTGTTCGCAGGCTCACCTCGTAGCAGCTTTTGAAAAGAGTTTAGGGAATATGACTGGCCGACTGCAAAGTCTAACCATGACAGCGGAACAGAAGGTATGTTCAGGAATTGCCACTGGGGCTTGAAATAAGACAGGAAGTTGCATAGGGTGTTTAAGCAATACCTGAGATGCAGCTCCTTAGAAATAATACTGAGAGGATCCATTCTAAAGTAAATTGGAACAATGGCAAGATAATACCTTTTCTTTTCGGATTTTAATTTAAAGACTTATGATTCAGATTAACCTATATTGGAACACACACACACACACACACACACACACACACACACACGTTCTTTTTAGGCAGTCTATTATTTTACTTGTGACTGGAACTATTGAAAGAATGCCAAATGTTAAGAAAAAGAAACAGGAGAAGAGTTAGAATATTCTAGGAATAATTTAACGCAGTTGATGAGAATTGCACTCTGACAAGAATTTTCACAAATCCATGGTCTATAAGCCCAGTTATAGACCATGGCTGTGATCTGAGATACTCACGGAGAAGGCCTGAAACAGAGGTTAGGGCTCTGTAAAGTAAGGGGCCTTAAGTTACCGTATCTACGAGACAAGGAACAGTCCTGTGTAATTTTGGAGTAACAAGACTAGTTGGCATCTGGGGATGCTGTCTTTGAAGTAAAGCTAGGCTACATCAAAAGCTTTAAAATAAACCTGAAGGATTTTATGGAGTAGAAGAAGGAATGGTTTTTAAAAAAAAAAAAGCAACAGAGAATTTGGTTCACAAAGGCAGAAATATCAAAAGGTCCACACTGGATAGAAAGAATCTGGACACTTTCCATATGATGACCAGTAACTTACCTCCCTGCCATTGATTTGGTGGCCCTAACCTGAGTCCTTGGCTGAGTGTCTAAAAAGTCTCTAAAATTGTGTGGAAATATTTGTAAAAATGGCATATGTGCATAATATGAGCAGATTTCCATAGTTTTCATCTAATTTTCAAAGAGATCCATATCTAAATAGTTCTGGATAATTTCAGAATCAGTTCCTATATCTTTCCATAGGGATGGCTTCGATTTTGGCTTCAGTTCTGTAAAGTATGGCTTTGGCTTTAAAGAACTAGCATGTATTATTGAGTTTTGTCAGTTTACTACTTTTTTTAAAGTTAAAAAAAACAAAAACAAAAAACAAAAAACTGAACAGTCCAATTAAACCAAAAGAGAAAATCAAATATTCCTATAGTTGCCTGGTGTAATTATAGACCTGCATGCTGTTTGCCCTTCTCTTTCATTCTCCTATTTCATAGCTCTCCCCTGCCCATGAAAGAAAACACTGTCCCTCCCTGTCAAGCCTGTTCCGAAAGAGAAGATAACAAACTCCTTTGACCACATAAATTTTGTCTTAATCTTTTGAGGGGGATACAATTTACCATTTCACTGTGTAACATAAGAACTCAGCAAATAGGATTACAAGGCCTTTTTAAGGGCATACAGGTGGGAAAGATTATAAATGTTGGAGTCCAGTAGCCTCAAGTTTGAATCTCGGCAAGGTCTCTCAAGAGCTGGAGAATCTCCCTTTCGTAACCCTCAATTTTATCATTATAGAAGTGGGAGTTATTATAACTACCTTGTAGAATCATTCTGAGGAGTAAGTGAGATACTGTAATATGTCACAGGCAGTGGATAGTCAACAAATGTTACCTTTCTTTATATTTCTCTCCTTTTTTTCCTTAAAAAATGTAAGATAAACCAAATTCATCATTGGTTGTATGCCAGGCATATTGCTTGAAATCATGGTTAGTATTTAAGTCACAATATCTTTAAGAAGTCAAAATTTATATATTTTGCCTCTCCATATTTCCTTCAGCTCTTTTTTATTTGTAGGCAAATTTCTCGTAGAAATTGGATATATATACATGTTTGTTAATTTATAATGTCTATGAAAAATTCCTGAATATTTTAGAATACATCTCCATAATACAAAGAATTATATAATTGTTTGCACATTATCCTTGAAGTAACATTGCCAAAATTGTAAAGTTTTCTCAGAAGATATCATGTCTGCAATTGCCCTTGCCATTTTTTTAACTGAAAGTAGAATGGTTGCTCTTTTAATTGAAATATGTATACACACAAAACGATGCTTATTTTATTTTATCAACATTAGGTTTTTTAACATTCACATTAGCATTGTATTTTATTAACAATGTTTATTTCATTATATTATTTATTTAACAATGTTTATTTTAGTAATCTGAGATTTATAACTTGCTTTTTTCCAGAGTGGTTTTGAGAATCTTATAAAGTTTATTGGATTATGATATAACACAATTCAATGACAGAATCTAGTGAAAACCAGTAGAGGAATGTATATAACAAGATGCTTGAGCCTAGGTAATTACCACCCCAAAGTAGAAATTCACTGAACTGAATTGATCTCAAGGAAGCTAAGGCACAAAGGGAGATTGCTTGACGTGTTTAGTTTTCATTTTCTGACCAGAAGAGCATAATTTAGATTGAAGAGACAAACTTTCAGGCACTGAATTCAAGGACAAATTTATTGTAAAGTTTCTTAAATTGGGGTCATGAAATAACAAAAGACAAAATCTCTGTTCAAATAGACATTTCTCTAAAAGCTGAGGGCATAACATTTAGTCATATTTCAGGAAAGCCATTTTCTTCAGGGAGCTGAGATAAAAGGGCTTATTGTTCTCTGGTGATCCAACAATCCTGGGAAAAAAGAGAAGAGAATATAAAGCAGAGGTTTTGAAACTCTGTTCTAGACTTCCAAGGTTCCTTTGTCCATTTAGTCGTGCACCAAAGTAATAATGAATTTCTATCGTGTATGAGATACTGTTCTAGCTACTGAGAATTCAGCAGTGAAATACACACACACACACACACACACACACACACACACACTTATATCCTAGTTTATAACCAGTTATAATATAAAATAGAGTTTATATTCTAGTAGGTGACAGATTATGATAAAAATATAATTCAAGTATATGGGAATTTCAGGTGAAGATAAGGACCACTGAAAAATTTTAAGCTAAGAATGAGTATATTGGGAAGCAAGGTAGGATGCTAACACATGAAGAAGCAAAGGCCAAGGTGGTTGCATGTGCTTGGTTATCTACTTAAGAAATAGATAAACTTAGAAAAAATAAAATAAAAGAATTAAAAAAAGAAAGAAAGAAAGAGATAAACTAAACTAGGACTCAGATCCAAGACTCCTGCTTCAGTGTGTGATTTTCAACAATCATATGGCATTAATAGCCTGAAAACTGGATCAAAATTTTAGTTAGGTTTATAGACCAAAATCACTCCCTTGAATAATGTTCTAAATTTTTTCCTTGTTTCCAGATGCCAAGTCACACCGATTCTCTTGCTAAATGTATGTGCCAAAACACTGCTTTTATGTACTTGTAGCCTGGTAAAAATAAATAAACAAATAAAAATAAAAGAAAGAAAAGACATGTATGAATAACTCAGGAGGCAGAAAATATGAGGTGCAGTTAGAAATATAACAAGACAATGTCATGAGTGTTCTCACAGAGAACCACTGCATTTTCACACTAGTTTTTGGGGGTGGGGGGGGTTTAGGTTTTTTTATGTGGTTTTTTGTTTTGTTTTGTTTTTTATTGAAATATAGTTGATTTACAATGTTGTGTTAATTTCAGGTATACAGCAAAATGATTCAGTTATATATATAGTTATAGAATAGTTATATCTATTTTTTTTCAAATTATTTTCCATTATTGGCTATTACAAAATATTGAGTATAGTTCCCTATGCTATACAGCAGGTCCTTGTTGGTTATCTCTTTTTTATATGGTAATGTGTATATATTAATCCCAAACTCCTATTTTTTCCCTCCTCCCCTTTCCCCTTTAGTAACCATAAGTTTGTTTTCTATGTCTGTGGGTCTATTTACATTAGTTTTAGAGGAGAGGTGGCCGAGAGGAGCCTTGTCAGGCTCTGGGAGGATGAAAAAAATTAATTCAGGAGAGATGGAGGACCGCATGTCATAGAGGAAGGAACACCATGAGCATGCACAGCAAGGAAGGAAATTACGGGAGACATTAAGGGAAAAAGAAGGAATGTGGAGGGAAATGTGGAACCAAGGCTTGAAAGATATCTAAGGAATCTGGTCCTTGGAAACAGGGAGCCATTCAAAGATTTTTGACACTAGGCTCACATGATAAAAGTTAGTTAATGAAGATCAGTCTAGCAGCATTTCCCAGTAGTTTAACAGCATTCCCTGTAGCTGCCAGAAGACCATGTGTTATGGAACAGTAAGTCTATAAATAAGAGTAATTAAGATAATCGTCAGTAATGCTGCCCAGAGAGTGACATTATCTCTAGGTATCCCCTATACCTAAGGCTCAACAGATTGTGATGGTGACATAGTTTGATCAAGAATTTTACCTGGATTTCAGGTCCTTGTCCCTTAACTACTACTTTTCCACCAAGATTCTTTAAAAGAATTAAGACCGAATGCCCTGAAGCATCACTATATGTGATGAAACGGCTTCTTTTCAGTGCATATAGAGTGGTACTAGCTACGTACCATCCTTGTCAGAATTGAAAAAATTGTCCCTCAAATTATTGTTCAGGGTTTTATTTTCTTATGCTGCAATAAAGGTCATCAAAATGATAAGAATTCTGCAAATCTATATTTTTATGAATGAAATTTTTACACAACTACTGCTAAATCCTTGCAGATTTACTATGGCTATATACTCATTGATAATTAGAAGACTTTCAAATCACTTCCTTATATCTGTAGTGCCAGAGGCAATTAGAACATATGTTAAGGTGTGGTAGGTTAGTCTTGTTAGAAGGTCAGAGCATGACAGAGGAATATATTTTTGTTTGAGTAGTGGAGCTCAGATGTTGATTCTATGCTAACTATAAAGTCTAGGGTTTGCTCATTCTTACCTCTGTGAAACTACTTTTTTGGATGACTAGATGAATAGACACTTAAATGTTAAAACTTAGAAAATTCAAAACCAACTCTGTAAATAGATAATGTAGAAGCTAAAATTTTAGTTGAATTGGGTCTTTACATTAACTCCTAGTTCAGGTTAAATATTTATCATCTAGAAGTGTTTTTAAAAATTTATCACTAGACTCAGAAAATACATTCATTAGCCTTTTAGGGCATAGGATAATTTGAATCTGTAAGTTACTTATGGATTCAAGTTACTTATGCTACTGAGGTTTGATGAATTCAGTTCATTTAGTTAGAACCAGGGCTGGCCAGGTTCTTTCAGCAGAGAACTTCACAAAATTTCAAGACACATACGAGGGGTTGGAGAGTGGGGTGTGTTCAAAGAAACTATAGCTAGATAATGTGAGATTAACTGTGTTAGTGTGAGGAAGCAAAAGACTGGTTTAGTGGAAAAATTTTAAGAGCCTTGCCTAGAAATTCAAACAGAAGGTCAGGCTGTTTCACGAGATTTGTTGCCAAGCTGTGAGATTCTCAATAAGGCCTGTGCCCAGGAGAAATTTGGAAAGAGGTCAGATGTAGTTAGGAAGTTAAGTTGGAAAAACACGGAGCAACGCCAGTATTATGACACAATATTTGATCATTTGATCACTTTATTTTGAAGCATTTCAAGTCTGACCTTGATAGCTTGTTTAGCCTCAGAGACATGTACAAAACAATTAGAAGAGATACTGACTCCATCCAGCCTCTTTTACACAAGAAACTCACATGGACTACATTACTGGAATCTCACGTGGTCAGCCTATGTTTGGGGCATCGTTATCTTGAATGGCTCATTGTAGGTAAATGAAATTTGAGTTCGGTTCTCACGTTTTAAAGTATCATTTTTGAAAAGTGGAAAATATCAATAAAATATTATCTGATCATCTTATTCCCAAGACCCTCTGCAGAGTTAGTCCAGCCCCAGTCTTCTCTTTGGGAGAAGAGTAGGAAACTGAGAACTACTAAATTAGAGGAACAGACTTCAAATTCATCTCTTGATGGTATCTACATTTTCCAGGTTCTTTCTGAAGCTTTAATAGGGATTCTCAAAACTTAAGTTATCTTCTATTAGGTCACCTTTAAGATGAAAAGACTATGTGAAAATATTTCAGATTATCAAACGATTTTATAGTTGCTTATCTCTGGAACTCACTTCTAATTATTTTTCTAATCCACACTCCCTGCCACGGCTAAAACTAAAGCAGGGAGTCCATAGTTGTCCTTGGCGGCAGCACTGCAAGCTCCATGAATTATAGACATCTTAGAGAATATGTACCTTAAAAATAAATGTGAGCAATCAACTATAATTACAAAGGGGAAAAAAGGAAGGCGAGAAATAAACTATTTAGAAATTTCTGTCTCAGTCCAGTTTTCATTCTAAAATGCTTTATATTCATCACTATACACTTTTGGAGAAGAGAGGAAGGAAAACCCACTTTGTTGCCATCCAAAGGAAGTGATTCCACTGATTTAGCCACATTGAGACTTTCAGTTTATAATGAATAATAAAGTTATTGATGTTTTTAGTATATAGCATCCTAAGTGATCGACACCCTCTCGTTAAAATATGCAGTAGAGTTGAAGTTTTACATCATTCTTTGAAGGGAAGAAACACCGTTTAACATAGACCAGACATTTGAACAAAATCGTCCCAAGATTTACTGAGATCAGATCATAAATCAGGTGAAAAGATAAACTCTTCGACAGCTAAATAAGCTGAATGCATTAAATGGTCTGGATGCATAGAGAAGGAACCTGCTCATTTTTCCTCAAAGGAAAACTAAGAGGTGTCATGTGGATGGAGACGTGTCACCATGGCCCTTAAGGGTGAAGGATATTCAAAGCACAGGAGGAAATCACATGGAAAGACTCAGAGAAAGAGATAGTGCTAGTTTGAATGATGGTGAGGGTGGATCGCATTAACTGAAGTAAGAAAAAAGGAAGGGACTTCTGCAGATATGGAGAGATAACTACTTCAGGTTTAACAGACTATCAGTGTAGAATTTAACTATCATTTTTTTTAATTTTTAAATTTAATTTTATTTATTTTTTTATACAGTAGGTTCTTATTAGTCATCAATTTTATATACGTCAGTGTATACATGTCAATCCCAATCGCCCAATTCATCACACCACCACCACCACCCCCCAGCTGCTTTCCCCCCTTGGTGTCCATATGTTTGTTCTCTACATCTGTGTCTCAATTTCTGCCCTGAAAACCGGTTCATCTGTACCATTTTTCTAGGTTCCACATATATGCATTAATATACGATATTTGTTTTTCTCTTTCTGACTTACTTCACTCTGTATGACAGTCTCTAGATCCATCCATGTCTAAACAAATGACCCAATTTCATTCCTTTTTATGGCTGAGTAATATTCCATTGTATATATGTACCACATCTTCTTTATCCACTTGTCTGTCGGTGGGCATTTAGGTTGCTTCCATGACCTGGCTATTGTAAATAGTGCTGCGATGAACATTGGGGTGCATGTGTCTTTTTGAATTATGGTTTTCTCTGGGTATATGCCCAGTAGTGGGATTGCTGAGTCATATGATAGTTCTATTTTTAGTTTTTTAAGGAACCTCCATTCTGTTCTCCATAGTGGCTGTATCAATTTACATTCCCACCAACAGTGCAAGAGGGTTCCCTTTTCTCCACACCCTCTCCGGCATTTGTTGTTTGTAGATTTTCTGTAGATGTCCATTCTAACTGGTGTGAGGTGATACCTCATTATAGTTTTGATTTGCATTTCCCTAATAATTAGTGATGTTGAGCAGCTTTTCATGTGCTTCTTGGCCATCTGTATGTCTTCTTTGGAGAAATGTCTATTTAGGTCTTCTGCCCATTTTTGGATTGGGGTGTTTGTTTTTGTATTATTGAGCTGCATGAGCTGTTTCTATATTTTGGAGATTAATCCTTTGTCCGTTGATTCGTTTGCAAATATTTTCTCCCATTCTGAGAGTTGTCTTTTGGTCTTGTTTATGGTTTCCTTTGCTGTGCAAAAGTTTTGAAGTTTTATTAGGTCCCATTTGTTTATTTTTGTTTTTATTTCCATTACTCTAGGAGGTGTATCAAAAAAGATCTTGCTGTGATTTATGTCAAAGAGTGTTCTTCCTATGTTTTCCTCTAAGAGTTTTATAGTGTCTGGTCTTACATGTAGATCTCGAATCCATTTTGAGTTTATTTTTGTGTATGGTGTTAGGGAGTGTTCTAATTTCATTCTTTTACATGTAGCTGTCCAGTTTTCCCAGCACCACTTATTGAAGAGACTGTATTTTTTCCATTGTATATCCTTGCCTCCTTTGTCATAGATTAGTTGACCGTAGGTGTGTGGGTTTATCTCTGGGCTTTCTATCTTGTTCCATTGATCTATGTTTCTGTTTTTGTGCCAGTACCATATTGTTGATTACTGTAGCTTTGTAGTATAGTCTGAGATCAGGGAGTCTGATTCCTCCAGCTCCGTTTTCTTCCCTCAAGACTGCTTTGGCTATTCGGGGTCTTTTGTGTCTCCATACAAATTTTAAGATGATTTGTTCTAGTTCTGTAAAAAATGCCATTGGTAATTTGATAGGGATTGCATTGAATCTGTAGATTGCTTTGGGTAGTATAGTCATTTTCACAATGTTGATTCTTCCCATCCAAGAACATGGTATATCTCTCCATCTGTTAGTATCATCTTTAATCATCTTATCATCTTTAATTTCTTTAATTTCTTTCATCAGTGTCTTATAGTTTTCTGCATACAGATCTTCTGTCTCCTTGGGTAGGTTTATTCCTAGGTATTTTATTCTTTTTGTTGCAATGGTAAATGGGAGTGTTCCCTTAATTTCTCTTTCAGATTTTTCATCATTAGTGTATAGGAATGCAAGAGATTTCTGTGCATTAATTTTGTATCCTGCAACTTTACCAAATTCACTGATTAGCTCTAGTAGTTTTCTGGTGGCATCTTTAGGATTCTGTATGTATACTATCATGTCATCTGCAAACAGTGACAGTTTTACTTCTTCTTTTCCAATTTGTATTCCTTTTATTTCTTTTTCTTCTCTGATTGCCATGGCTAGGACTTCCAAAACTATGTTGAATAATAGTGGTGAGAGTGGACATCCTTGTCTCATTCCTGACCTTAGAGGAAATGCTTTCAGTTTTTCACCATTGAGAATGATGTTTGCTGTGGGTTTGTCATATATGGCCTTTATTATGTTGAGGTAGGTTCCCTCTATGCCCACTTTCTGGAGAGTTTTTATCATAAATTGGTGTTGAATTTTGTCAGAAGCCTTTTCTGCATCTATTGAGATGATCATATGGTTTTCATTCTTCAATTTGTTAATATGGTGTATCACATTGATTGATTTGCGTATATTGAAGAATCCTTGCATCCCTGGGATAAAGCCCACTTGATCATGGTGTATGATCCTTTTAATGTGTTGTTGGATTCTGTTTGCTAGTATTTTGTTGAGGATTTTTGCATCTATATTCATCAGTGATATTGGTCTGTAATTTTCTTTTTTTGTAGTATCTTTGTCTGGTTTTGGTATCAGGGTGATGGTGGCCTCATAGTGTTTGGGAGTGTTCCTTCCTCTGCAATTTTTTGGAGGAGTTTGAGAAGGATGGGTGTTAGCTCTTTCCTAAATGTTTGATAGAATTCACCTGTGAAGCCATCTGGTCCTGGACTTTAGTTTGTTGGAAGATTTTAAATCACAGTTTCAATTTCATTACTTGTGATTGGGCTGTTCATAGTTTCTATTTCTTCCTGCTTCAGTCTTGGAATGTGATACCTCTCTAAGAATTTGTCCATTTCTTCCAGATTGTCCATTTTTTTGGCATAGAGTTGCTTGTAGTAGTCTCTTAGGATGCTTTGTGTTTCTGCGGTGCCTCTTGTAACTTCTTTTTCACTTCTAATTTTACTGATTTGAGTCCTCTCCCTCTTTTTCTTGATGAGTCTGGCTAATGGTTTATGAATTTTGTTTATCTTCTCAAAGAACCAGCTTTTAGTTTTATTGATCTTTGCTATTGTTTTCTTTGTTTCTATTTCATTTATTTCTGCTGTGATATTTATGATTTCTTTCCTTCTGCTAACTTTGGGTTTTGTTTGTTCTTCTTTCTCTAGTTCCTTTAGGTGTAAGGTTAAGATTGTTTATTTGAGATTTTTCTTGTTTCTTGAGGTAGCCTTGTATAGCTATAAACTTCCGTCTTAGAACTGCTTTTTCTGCATCCCATAGGTTTTGGATCGTCGTGTTTTCATTGTCATTTGTCTCTCGGTATTTTTTGATTTCCTCTTTGATTTCTTCAGTGATCTCTTGGTTATTTAGTAACGTATTGTTTAGCCTGCATGTGTTTGTGTTTTTTACATTTTTTTTCCTGTAATTCATTTCTAATCTCATAGCATTGTGGTCAGAAAAGATGCTTGATATGATTTCAATTTTCTTAAATTTATTGAGGCTTCATTGTGACCCAGGATGTGATCTCTCCTAGAGAATGTTCCATGCACACTTGAGAAGAAAATGTAATCTGCTGTTTTTGGATGGAATGTCCTATAAATATCAATTAAATCTATCTGGTCTATTGTGTCATTTAAAGCTTCTGTTTCCTTATTTTTTCATTTTGGATGATCTGTCCATTGGTGTAAGTGAGGTGTTAAATTCCCCCACTATTATTGTGTTACTGTCAATTTCCTCTTTTATAGCTGTTAGCACTTGCCTTAGGTATTGAGGTGCTCCTATGTTGGGTGCATATATATTTATAATTGTTATATCTTCTTCTTGGATTGATCCCTTGATCATTATGTAGTGTCCTTCCTTGTCTCTTGTAACATTCTTTATTTTAAAGTCTATTTTATCTGATGTGAGTATTGCTACTCCAGCTTTCTTTTGATTTCCATTTGCATGGAATATCTTTTTCCATCCCCTCACTTTCAGTCTGTATGTGTCCCTAGGTCTGAAGTGGGTCTCTTGTAGACAGCATATATATGGGTTTGTTTTTGTATCCATTCAGCAAGCCTGTTTTTTTTTTTTTGGCTGGAGCATTTAATCCATTCACGTTTAAGGTAATTATTGATATGTATGTCCCTCTGACCATTTTCTTAATTGTTTGGGGTTTGTTTTTGTAGGTCCTTTTCTTCTCTTGTGTTTCCCACTTAGAGAAGTTCCTTTAGCATTTGTTGTACAGCTGGTTTGGTGGTGCTGAATTCTCAGCTTTTGCTTGTCTGTAAAGCTCCGTTGAATCTGAATGAGATCCTTGCCCAGTAGAGCAATCTTGGTTGTAGGTTCTTCCCTTTCATCACTTTAAGTATATCATGCCACTCCCTTCTGGCTTGTACAGTTTCTGCTGAGAAATCAGCTGTTAAGCTTATGGGAGTTCCCTTGTATGTTATTTGTCGTTTTTCCCTTGCTGCTTTCAATAATTTTTCTTTGTCTTTAATTTTTACCAATTTGATTACTATGTGTCTCGGCGTGTTTCTCCTTGGGTTTATCCTGTATGGGACTCACTGCGCTTCCTGGACTTGGGTGGCTATTTCCTTTCCCATGTTAGGGAAATTTTCGACTATAATCTCTTCAGATATTTTCTCGGGTCCTTTCTGTCTCTCTTCTCCTTCTGGGACCCCTATAATGCGAATGTTGTTGTGTTTAATATTGTCCCAGAGGTCTCTTAGGCTGTCTTCATTTCTTTTCATTCTTTTTTCTTTAGTCTGTTCCGCAGCAGTGAGTTCCACCATTCTGTCTTCCAGGTCACTTATCTGTTCTTCTGCCTCAGTTTTTCTGCTATTGATTCCTTCTAGTGTAGTTTTCCTTTCAGTTATTGTATTGTTCATCTCTGTTTGTTTGTTCTTTAATTCTTCTAGGTCTTTGTTAAACATTTCTTGCATCTTCTCGATCTTTGCCTCCATTCTTTTTCTGAGGTCCTGGATCATCTTCACTATCGTTATTCTGAATTCTTTTTCTGGAAGGTTGCCTATCTCCACTTCATTTAGTTTTTTTTCTGGGGTTTTATCTTGTTCCTTCAACTGGTACATAGCCCACTGCCTTTTCATCTAGTCTTTCTGTGAATGTGGTTTTGTTTCACAGGCTGCAGGATTGTAGTTCTTCTTGCTTAACTATCTTTCTAATTAAAGACAATTTATACTAACGAAGTTCTCCGAAAGAACTGATAATCTGAATTTGGCTAAACTAATATTTTCATAGATGTGATTTTCCCACATTATATAACAAATATATTTCTTACTTAGTTATTCTTCCTTTGGGTTTATTGTGCCACACTGAGTAACAACTACCCTGCTAATATCTGTTGTTGTTAAAAATATACTTAAAATTTTAGAAAGTGATCACTCTTCTATTTCATTAAGCACAGTTTTCTGAAAAATCAATATTACCTGGACATTTTACTTCTAATTAAAAAAAAAAAAAGTTTTTAGAAGAGATTTCTCTAGAAAAGAGTAGAATTTTGACAGTAAAATAAGTCAGCCAACCCGTAAAATTAAGCTAAATTTTTAGACATTTGCATGAGATTCCAATTTCATTTTTCCTCTTTAAACCTATGGCCAAATGTTTTAGCAGATTTTTAATCCAAAGTACAAACACTATTGATTTTAAATTCAAGGATGAAAGTCTGACTTTATTTAAAATTTAACATTCATCTTAGTTTATATGTTGTAAAATTAACTACTTAAATTATGTGATTCACTAAGTATGCACTATAGGTATTCTTTTGTGAATAAATTCCTGGTAAAAGCAGAATGGATTTCCAATAAATATTTTATCACTTGGGAGATTTATTTAAATGGGAAGTAGATTCAATTTTGGTACAATTATCTATTACTAGTTGGGCAAGGGACAGAATATAGATAAAACTTGGAGAGACTGAGAAATTATGATGAATTGTATTTGAATTTGTCATGGTATTGGCAGTTTTCACAAACATGTTCTTTTTCCTTTATGATAAATAAATGCAAATGAAATTATACTCAAGTATTTGAAGATCCATCTATGAATCCAGGAGGTCACTACTGATTTTCTATTATGAGATTCTTTGACTTATAAGCTATTAAAAGTCTGTAAGAGGGTTTGTTTTTTAAAAATACCTAACTGTCCTCTATCAGGAATATGCCAGATACTCAAAGAAGATAGATATATGAGATGCCAAGTATCTATTCCGAACTTGGATATCGTTTCAGTTAGCACCATCTATCTTTTTTTTTTAAAAAGTGTCTAAGGCTGGAATAGTCATTGGACATTCTCATGTATGAAGCAGTTTCCTGCAGAGGCAGTTGTCATGGTCCTGCCTTTTTTCGTATATACTGGGAGACATTAAGTAGGGATAAACTGCTTACCATGGAGTGAAGAACCCAAGTCTGATTCTTTGGCTTTCTGCCAAAAAAGAAAATGGAGAAAACGATGAATGACAAACACGTTATGGAGGAATTCTCCCCTCCTAGAGGCTGACAAGAATTCTAATTTTTAGGATTGCTATCACTGCCAAGAAGGATACTACTTGTTTTTGTGCTCCTGATGGAAATATTGCTTCTGCTGAAACAGCACTCCTGTTCCTTGTTGTTGTGTTGGTGCTGTTATCTTATCTTCCTAATAGTGAGTCCTTTATTTCTGGTAAAGATATTCATTTAAATAACTATGGGAGATCAAATTTATACACGGATTTTCGTTGAGACATAGCTTAAAATTACCCTTAATTCAATAAGAAAATAGGTGTTTTATAAAAATTTGATTTGTAAGCTTTTTAAATAATTTAACTATTTTAAGGACTATATTTCTATTCACTTCTTTAAAAATTCCTGTATTGCTTTGGCTTGGTGAAACTAGATCTTCATACTAGGAATTCTGTTGGTTGAAAAGTGCCAGAATCTAGGATGACATATGGCATTTAATAGGAGTGAGTTAGGAATTAATTCCAGGTTTTGTTCTTGAATATAAAGAATCTCTTTCCTAAGTGCAAAATAAATGAGAAAATCTAAAATCACTCATTTGACAAAAACTCAGGGTTTCCAGTTAACAGTAAATGCAATATGATGTACCAATGCAATAATAGTATTTATGTAAATATAATCGTGGGTAGTATTAATAAGTTTGGTATCTAAAATGAGCAGTGTGATATCTTGCTTTATGTGGTACTGGTCAGCTCTGGGTACCACCCTTTTAAAGAAATAAAGACTGTTCAGATCACATTTATAAGAGAATAACCAAGACATTATTTTTAAATTCTCTATTGCATTTACCTTCTTACATTTACAAGTAAGAGGTTGTAAGACACAACTTGAAAGGTCAGCCACGCATCTAAATCTACCAGGACATTAGCACTACATAAAATCAAACTCATTTGATAGTGAGCTATGAAAAAGACTTTTACTTTTAAAGGTCCTAAATTCTGTTCGTTTCACAGGAGTCTGAACTGATCGAACTAAGAGAAACCATTGAAATGCTGAAGGCCCAGAACTCTGCTGCCCAGGCAGCCATTCAGGGAGCACTCAATGGTCCAGACCACCCTCCCAAAGGTATGTTTAGAAATCTTGCCATTTTTCATCCAATCTGCTAGGAATCTATTTTTATTTATTAATTAGAACAAAGCTGCTTTTACTCAGTCGCACTGCCTTTTATAATATATCAATATAAGTTGCTACTAATGCAGTCAGAATCTCAGAATTTAAGAACAGTAGGCTTCAGTATCATACTGACCTTAAGGAAATTGCTTCTACAGTCCAACACTTTTCTCTCCATCTGATTTGGTGAAGGTGGGTCTGAGGAGGTTGATTAATGTATTCATAGCTGCCTTCAAGCAAAACAAACCTGGGAAGGAGTATGAAAATCTAGATCTGTATGTAAAAATACAATAATCAATATGGTGAAGTAGTGGATACTGGGAGCAACTCGTCCTGGGTGGGGGCAATAAAAAGGTACTTTTCTGTAGAGAACTTAAAATAACAGTAAGAAAATGGACTAAAAGTTGGTGTGTTTTTAATTATTACTATGCTTCAACAATTGGAAACAATGATAAAATAATCTTCTCTGCCACTACCCCACTCCTTAGATTGCCACTGAAGAAATACTCTGTGATAATGTCATGTCATTGTTTTCTTTACATAGGTTCTACTTATTCCTATTCTGACTCTTTTCAGTAGCATTCAATATGCTCAACTCTTTACCAGCTGAAAAATGTTTTCCTAAATCCTGAGTGCTCTGTCATCTCTCTTCGCACTTCCAGATGAATTTTGGGAAAGTTTGATGGAATCATTCATTGTCTTCAACATCCAGTTACACTTCAGACCACGGGAGTGTGGTTTCTCTTTCCACTACTCCACCAAAACTGTTCTCTCCATCATCAATAATGACTTAGATGACTCTAAATCCAGTACAACATTTAAAATTCTTATTGTATTTGTTGTGCAAATAGCATTTGATGCTGATGTCCACTGCATCCTACTTGAAACATTCACTTCTTCTAATGCTCATGACATGCACATTCTTAGTTTTTCTTCTGCTCCTTTGAAATTTCTTTCACAGTTTCTCTTGTAGATTCACTCGTTTGTATGCATTTGTTAAATGTTGATGTTTCGTAGAATGCAGTCCTAAACTGACTTCCATTATGATTTTATACATTATGATTCTCTTCATCCTATCTAAAATTTTATACAAGCTCATCTAGTACTCTACCTATAATTATTATTTATGTATTGATAACTGTCAAATATATCTCTCCAGGGCAGGCTCGTCTCTTGAGTTACAGAGCTGTATATCTAGCTGCCAAAGAGAAAACTCCATTAGGTTATCTTTGGATGTCTGTTTGTCACCTGAAAGTCAACATCTCCAAATTTGAACTTATCTTCTTCCTTCTCAGACCTGCTTTGCCTTCAGTGTTCCTTTCTCAGTAAACAGCATCACCATCCTTCCATATGGCCAGAAATCCTCCCTTCTTACACAGTAAATCACTAAGTTCTATTGATTCCATCCATTAAATATATCTTGTTCCCTTTTCTCTCATCCTGCTATCACCATTCCTCATATCTCCCCTGAACTATGACCACAAACTCCTAAGTCTTAAGGAGCCTTCCTTCTCTTCATCTTTCACCTCCTTATGCCATTCTTCACACTGAGACCAGAGCAGTTGCCTAACAATATATATTTAACAGGTATCCCATTGCCTTTAGATGAACTACTAACTCCTTAACATGACATAATCTCTCTTTGCCAGCTTCATTCATTCAACAAGTATTTATTGATATTACCATTTATGTGCTAGACACTGTTCTAGACCTTATGTCTTGCTATTTTGTCGTGTTGTGTATTTCATATTTCAGCTATCCAGAACTTCTTTCAGTTCTTCAAAAGTTCTTTATATATTCTCTTTATTCTACTTGGAACTTTCTACCCTATTTGTTCAGCATAAAAACTTTTTGAGATCTTGCAAGAGTTAGTCTAAACATGCCTCCTTGTCTCCTAAACCATATGAGGTCCCTCTGTGATATGTTTCTGGAAATAACTGTACTTCCCTCATCAAAATTTGCATTCAGTCACTTTGGTGCCTTAATTTGTTTATGGTCTGCCTTTCCTGGTCGATGGCACGGTGGTCTGTTTTCTTAATCCTTAATCCTGGCCGTAATGATGGCTTGCACATAAAAGGGGCTTATTCAAATTTTATAGAAAGGACTAATACAATTTTTAAAAACTTGAAATTTAACTTATAGGAAAACAGTTATATATACTTAAATTGAAGGACAAACTAGTTCTCTAGGGGCTACTTCTCTTAAGAATTTAGCAACTTTCCATGTGGGGGAGTTAATTTATATGTGGCATGGAAAATTACTGCATATTTAAAGCTTATCTTAGAGCTATAATAAAGCAGCTTATGTTCTAAATCTTCATGTCAGTAAATAGGTCCAGAAGGGATTTAAAAAGGCTTAATCCTTTCTTTACCACAGTACAAGTCACTGAAGTAAAACTTTCTGGAAAGATTCCTTTTATCTCAGGCAACAGGTAGCTTAATATATCTACTGGAATTGAAAAATAGGAACTCCTTTGCTCAGAAATGTGGGAGGGATACCTAAAATGAACAAAATGATAATAGTTAATATTCAACTTGGCCAAGAAAGATTAAAAAATAATTTTGTAAGATTTAAAACTAACAAAAACAAATAGTTTTAAAGGGTTGAATGTATATAGAATATTCAGATTGTGTTTCTGTAGTATTAAAACTCATATCAAGGCATATTGTAAATATTTAGAGAAGAGCATTCCAGGAGGGTCTTGAGTCAGAAAAGAGATTAGTGCCTTTATGGAACTGATACAAGGAAGATAATGACCGAAGGTAAAGTAAGTAGAACCAGGCTGGAGAGATAAATACTGACCAGATTACTGAGGAAACTTCAGGCCATATTTAAGAGTTGAAATGTTTTCTATTCTTATTAAAATGGAAATCTACTGGGAAGTCTCAGGTAAGGGAATGATGATGAGGTTTTTCTTTAAAAAGATTTCTCTAACTATGGTTTGTAGAATGGTTTGAAGGTGAGTTGGACAGCTGTTCTTTCTTAGAGCAGGTAGGTGATGGTGGTGGCTTGAACTACAACAGTGACGGTGCAGAAGGTGGGAAGTGGAAAATGAATGAATGAATAAACATATAACTGAAATAGATATTTTTAAAATAAGCTTCTCCATTCATTCAGATTGTTGATATTCATTTGGTCAGCCATTCTTTACTGAGCTCTGCAATGCCACATGTACTCAATCAGATACTTACAAACACTAGAAAAGAATTGCCAGAGAAAAGTAAAATGCATTCCCTTCATTCCATGGTATTATTGAAATTATGCCCTTGCCAATCTTTATTGGAAATGCGGTCATAATTGAACATAACTAATACCTCCAAGGACTACTTTTGACCTACGATTACAAGAATTTACCTATCTTTTTAAAATTTGGGATTACTTGAAGTCAAATATAATTTATTAATTCTGGATATAATAAAAACTCTGGAATACTTTAACGCTTAATACATCTGTTTTATTTGTAAAAGTCAGTTATGAAGGGAAAAATAGCAAATACTAATCTTGTTCAGAAAAGCTTATAGCCAACTGTAGCAGAAATTTAAAACACAGATACCTACACATGTTCTTTTATTGCTTATTCATATAATTTCCATATTAGTTGATTAAAGGATACTGTGCTCCTTTATTGTTGAATCAAAACAACACACATAAATACCTTGATTTAGGTTTTGGTACTGGTAATGTTTTGGGCATGCAAAAACAGTAAATGGTCTCATCATTAAAAAAAAAAAAATACTCTTGGACCAAACTCTAGGGATTCTTAAAAACAGCTCTGTTTTTACCCTCCTGTAAAATTTTTCAGCATGGTTATTCTCTTAATGGAAAAATTAAAGTACTTATTGGTATGTATGTACATGAGATTAAGGATGGAGATATGTATATGCGTATTATACACCCACACATATACTTATTTATTGTATGTTTTGAAAGTAACCAGTTACAGTTCCATTGCCATCAGTCATTTTACTGTTAAATTAGTCAACTGCAAAGCTTTGATTACATACTATTATTTCTATGGGAACTTTTTGAAAGCTATATAATAATTTCTGACATCTTATAAGTTCCACTGAGATTTTTTTGCTTGGCTAATATGCATTGATACCAATTATATATGACAATAGAAATGGCCTAAAAGCATATTTGACCTTAAAATAATTTTATGAATTATTAGTGTCTCCGCTAACACTTAAGTTCACTGTGAGTAGAAATCATTTCAATTTTAATTTTAATGACTATAAATAAATCTTATAAGCTGATTGTATGGAGTAAGTGAATATGTTCAAAAAGTGATTTAGTATCAAATGGTATCCTCTTCAAAATATCTTATTATCTAGAGAAGCACTCCATGCTTTTTAGGAGTATATAGAGGTCATATCACCTGGCAATTAGTACAATAGACAGTAGGATACTTCTAAGTCTCAAGTTGGCTTCACTGTTTTTCAGTTACGTGACCACAGGGAAAATTTAATAATTACACTCATTTCAGTGGTTTACTTTAAGAGTAAAATTAGATACTCCCAGAGCAGAGTAGTAAAAGCTAGCTTTATTATTACCTGTTATTATTGTTACTACTATTACTCTTCCAAGTCATGGACAGGGGTTAAGGGTATGATGCAAGAATTGCACTGTCTTAAGTATGATTTCTGTTTAATTCACAAATGCAGTCTACCCACATTCTCTCTTGAGGACCTTCACCCCATTGGCTCTTTGACCTTGGTCAGGTTACTTAACTTCTTTGCACTTCAGTTGCTCCATCTGTGGTATGAAGTGCTTAGATGACTTGCAAGGTTTGTTTTGGCTCTAACAAGGTATGATTCCATGAAATGGAAAGTTAATATATTTGGCTTTGGTAGCTTTATTCGAAGGACAAATATTAAAAACACACGATTAATTATCATGCTATTAAGAGTTTCCTTTTACTCCATGGAACAAATCATTTGGAATAAATCATTTTGGAAGTGCTGTTTGATCCAGGTATTCAGTAAAAATCACTAGCATAGCAGTTCATTTTGGGACAAAACTCAGAATTCATTAAAACACCAGTGCTACAGACTTACTTGAGATTCCCATTGAATCTTAATACAAATAACCCAGTTAATTAAAGCAAATATGGTTGTACTTTATTAAGCTTATAAAACCAAAACTGCATTGTAATAATCTGTACAAAGCCATGTTGACATTTATTAGAGGACTTCCTCTGAGAAAGCCTAAAAGTCTTGTTTGTTCAGATTGCAAGTTTTTATGGGTAAACGTGATACTGTCTATCTGTGGCTAGATCTCCGCATCAGAAGACAGCATTCCTCCGAAAGCGTTTCTAGTATCAACAGTGCCACGAGCCATTCCAGCATTGGCAGTGGTAACGATGCTGACTCCAAGAAGAAGAAAAAGAAAAACTGGGTAAGCCATTAGCATTCATCTAATTCAGAAGCTTATTACTGCACAGTGAGTCAGGCTTTTTCCTTTTGGGCTTTAGAGATCCACAGCAGTTTACAGTGTCTCATTCAAGTGGCTGACACCTCAAAGGCTACACTCATCACCAAGATTAGGGCAGCATGGTGCTGAAGAGCAAACGTTTTGGAGTTGGCACTAACTAAACTTGGATTTGAATCCCAGCTTTGACACTTAACTATTTGGATCTTAGGCAAGTGACTTCACCTTTTGGGGAGCCTAAATTTTCTCATCTGTAAAAATTGGATAATTAATACTGACTTTATAGAGATACTGTAAAGAAAAATAGGGTAACATGTGTAAATAAATGGCTCGGAGCAGGGGCTTACCGTGGAGGTAGAGATGAAGAAGAAGAAAAAGATGATGGTGATGCTGATGGTGGTGATGGTGGTGGTGCTGGTGGATGGAGGAAGTGGAGAAAAAACGGAATAAAAAAAGTAAAAGGGGAAGAAGAGACCTTGAAAGCCTCTCTACCCCTTGCATCAACAGGGTTTATAGTGTGAATAAAGTGTCACTGTATAAGAAATCAACTATATGTATTTTTACCAAAAGAACATAGGATAAATATAGAAATGTACTTTAACAGGACTGTCCCTTAAGTTTGCTAGAGATAGAATTTATGATATTAAGTAATTGCTGAAAAACTGAGGGGAAGATGCTATCACTGCAAAATGTTTAAAAACAATGAAGTAAAGGATTTCTTTTAATGCCATGAAAGAAAAAAGTAGATTTTAAATAAGTAGAACTCTTGATGAAATCCAAAATACAACTAGCAGAGGATTTTACTGGAGTGCTTTCTGTAAATAATGAGAGAAATATCTTTTCTGTTTTAAAAAAATGTTTATGCAGGTAATATTTTAAAATACTGATCAGCCTTCATTCCCTTGATTTGTAATTCCACACTCTTTCATGTTTCTGCAAGGTGAACTCTAGAGGAAGTGAGGTGAATATAAACCATGGACAATTTGGCATGCATCTATAAAAATACCCACCCTTGGCATGAATGCTATTCATTTTGGCAGGAGGCTTTTATACCTTTTAAAAACAGATTACCTTGTATGTCTTTTCTTTGTGTCTTTTCATTTTAATCTCCAGTTTTAAAGAGAAGTAAAACTACTTTCTGAATAGCGCGGTAGGGCATACCAACTCTGGTTTCTCATAGTCCGGGAACTGAAAATTTGAATAGAAACTCACAATTAATGAAGTGTTAGGTGAATTTGATTTCATTTTGCTTTTTAAGTTTATATTGTCAGCAGGCCCTGACTTGATTGTAGCGCTAAAGCAGCCATTTAAAACAAATTGCCTTGAAGAGAGGAGCCTTCTGAACGGAGATCCCTTCAAGGTACTTCGTTTTAAATGAGTGCTCTGACAGCCATGCCCTTGACCCTGCACTGTTTAAAAGCCTTCCATGTTTGCGCTGCGCTGGATTAATACAAGAATAAAACAAAAACACAAAACACGGTATCTTTTTTTTTTTTTAGAGATACTGTGCTACAGCTGTTAATCCTTTGCTTATACATACTGACCCCAGGCAGTGGCTAGGATGGCACCTGCAAACTAACGGCCCAAAGCAAGATGCCCCCAGTGCAAATAGACAAGGAAGGTAATTTCTGTCCTTCTTGCAGCTGAGAAGCTCATTCAAACAAGCCTTTGGGAAGAAAAAATCCACCAAGCCTCCATCCTCACATTCGGACATTGAAGAGCTTACTGATTCGTCCCTTCCAGCGTCCCCCAAGTTGCCCCACAATGCGGGTGACTGTGGGCCAGCCTCCATGAAGCCCTCGCAATCCGCCTCAGCGTAAGTCACTCCCTCTGCCGGTTGCGGAAGTATTTTGTTAAAGACAACTTCAGGCCAAGCCTAGATCTGTGTTCTAAATGGAACTGCAGCACCATCTCTGTACCGATTATTTTCAGATCTTCCTTAGGATAGCAGACAGCATTTGTTTCTCTTCTGCTTTCCATACATTAGAAATTGACCGTTCTTGATCTCATTCTCCCCTTTTCTAAGTTATTATTTTCACTTCTTTTCACTTGCATTTGTCCGTGTATCTGTCTAACTGTGCATTAAATGCAGGTTACCCCTTGTCTGGCCACCAAAGAAACGGCAAAATGGCCCTGTGATCTACAAGCATAGATCCCGGTAAAATGGAGTGTGTTGCATGAAAACTGCAAAGATCCTGGTTCTAACCTAAGCAGTGTTCACTCTTGCCTTTTCTAAAATCACTCGCATGCATTTCAACAATGACTACCTTCTCTGTCCTCCTGTTTTGGAAGTAAAATTTGGTTTCCTCAAGACAAACTTCAATCCTTTTTTCTTTAATTGTGTTAGATAATCTAGCATAGCATTTTTTTTTTATAGTATCCCACTAGTTGATGTTACAAGAAAGAATAAAACATTTAGAATGTAAAACATGTGCTCTGATAATTCTCTTTGTTCTATATACTATTTAAATGAGATTTCCTTGTGTGCCCAAGACAGTGGCTCACCCAGAATTCATATAAAGCAGGGCCACTAATAGAACTATTTAAGACCCTTGTACACCCTGTATAATTTCCTGACTTAGAGGAAAGAACATAGCACTATCATTTTGTGACCAGCAATTAGTCCTCATATTTTAAATGGAAAAGATATTCATTAACATAAAATAAATTCTTTTGACATACTTCCTACAAAGCTGTCTACAGAACAACAATAGGATATAATGTATATGACCTTCAAGCAGCCCCCAACTAGCCTGCCCATTTGGGTTGAAACCTGTGATTCAGTTTCATTAGCTGATCTCCTAAATCAGCTGAGCCTACCAGGAGGATTATATAACACTCATCCATTATTTAAATGTCCAAAACTAATCTCCCTGATTTATTTTCTACAATATTTATATTGAATTGTATCGTAACCTGAAAATAGTATTGTGGCAAATAAGGTTATTCTTTGCAAAATTTTACAAAACAAGAAATCAACATTTTAAGGACATAATAACTTTGCTTTAAACAAATTTCATGTTGCAAATAGAGGCTCAAGTCTCTTGAAAAATGGTAGAATGAGATGTAGTAATATTATGACTTTTCAGCTCCATAAACAGCAACAAGGGAATTTTGAGGATCACTTTATATACAGTAAAGATAGATTGTTTTTAAACTTCAGAAAATAGGAAGAAAAGATTAAAAGAGACGGCTACTATTTTCAGTTTTGAACCTGTGAATGTACTACTGTTTGTAAAACTTTTTCCTTTTCTCTAGGTATTGCCAGCAGCAAATAATCTCTGTACCTGCTGGATAATATTGCAGTTCAGCTTTTAAAAGAAGCATTGCCTTTCGTAATCCTCTGGCATCCCCCAACCACTGGTTTTGTGCTTGTTTCTTTCTTCAGGATCTGTGAATGCACAGAGGCTGAGGCAGAGATAATTCTGCAGCTGAAGAGTGAGCTCAGAGAAAAGGAATTAAAATTAACGGATATTCGGCTGGAGGCCCTCAGCTCTGCTCATCATCTCGATCAGATCCGGGAAGCCATGAATCGGATGCAGGTCGGTCCGAAAGCACCTTCAGGGAACAAACGGGAGAGATTTAAAATGCTGCTTATTCTCTTCTCTTAGTTATTATAAAAACAAATCTCACGTTTAAATCCTTTTTGGAAATACACTCTGTTTATTCAGTCTCTGCACCTCATTTCTCAATACTGGGTGGAGAATTTTGTCAAATCCAGGTTTGGAAGTGGGAGTGCAAACTGGCCAGTTGCACTCAAGGACCATTGAAGGCACTGTACTAGTGATTGGATTCACTGAGAGCCAAGGTTTTAGAGACACTACTACAGCCCTTGCTTCTTCACTTTTCCATGATCTACCCTTATGGTAACTTTTTCCTATTCTTTTGAAATCTGACTTTCAAAAACACCTTTACCTGTTTTCTATTGAAAAACGAATGTAATGAGGAATCAACAGAAATATAACACAAGCTTTCTAAATATGAAAGTAAGTGTGATGTAGAATGCCATCTGTAGAAGTAAAGCTTTTCTATTTTTTGGAAGCATCTGAAGGCTAAATTCAGAATCAGTCTGTGCTCAGACTAAGTTTTCATTTTATTATGGTCAACCAGTAATCACTTGGTACCACAGATGACTGAAATAGGAAAAGCTCATTGCTGAGCAGATTCATCTGCCAATGGATATATTCATCAATAGGCTTGTGTTGTTTTTATGAGCTTAGTGCCCCATTTTGAAGGAACAAAAACTTTTTCAGACGTTAGCTAGGATTCTGAAGTGGTCATTTTAAATCACCTTATTTTATTACTTTTGTTTTACTGTGGTTTTCAACTCTCCCTGAATTCAGAGTATTACAAATGGCATTATTTTCTATGAGATTTTAACATTACTTTCATTTAAATTTTTTTTTTTTAAGTTTTTTAAAATTTTTTATTTTATTGAAGTATAGTTGATTTACAATGTCATGTTAGTTTCAGGTGTACAGCACAGTGATTCAGTTATACGTATATAACTGAATATATACATATATAGATTGATATAGATATAAATATTCTTTTTCAGATTCTTTTCCCTTATAGGTTATTAGAAAATATTGAGTATAGTTCCCTGTGCTATACAGTAGGTCCCTGTTGATTATCTATTTTTATATATGTATAGTGTGTATGTTTACTTTTAAAATGAGAAATGGTATGAACTTTTCAATTATGTTATTCTTTTTTTTTTTATTTATTTTTGGTTGTGTTGGGTCTTCGTTTCTGTGCAAGGGCTTTCTCTAATTGCGGCGAGCGGGGGCCACTCTTCATCGCGGTGCGCAGGCCTCTCACCATCGCGGCCTCTCCTGTTGCGGAGCACAGGCCCCAGACGCGCAGGCTCAGTAGTTGTGGCTCACGGGCCTTGTTGCTCCGCGGCATGTGGGATCTTCCCAGACCAGGGCTTGAACCCATGTCCCCTGCATTGGCAGGTGGATTCTTAACCACTGCGCCACCAGGGAAGCCCTCAATTATGTTATTCTTAATTCACATGAGACCATGTCATATTTGGAAAACTCCTCAAATATATGATAGATTTTTAAAAAATTATAAAAAGTTCTACTGGTTAGTGTGTGTATTTGTGAATAGCTGAATATGTGTATGTGAGAGACAGAGAAAAGGATTACTTTTCCTTCTTTGGAAGGAAATCCTGTTTCCATAATTTATGTTTGTTTATTTAATATCTCACCACATGGTTTATTTAATAAATGAACCAATTAACCCTGTTAAAAGAGTTGGTACCCTTTTCTCAATCAAGCTAGCTCTATGTTTTTCATGTTTTCCATCTTCACAACAGAATGAGATTGAAATACTGAAGGCGGAAAACGACCGGTTGAAGGCAGAAACGGGGAATGCTGCGAAGCCAGCTCGGCCCCCGTCTGAGTCCGCAAGTAGCACTTCCTCCTCATCCTCACGCCAGTCCTTAGGACTCTCTCTGAACAATTTGAACATCACGGAGTCTGTTACCTCAGGTGATTTTGTGCACACGCCTGCCTGAATCAAAGCATGCCTCTGACTTCACAAGCCTGGAGACCTCGAATTTGGAGGCCCTTACCCGCTGCAGCTCTCACCCATACCCTCTTCAAAATGTTAATGGCCTAGTTCTCAGAAATAGTCCTTTTTCCTCTTATAAATTTATTTTACTTCATTATCATTTTAATTTATTTTATTTATTTATTTTTGGCTGCGTTGGGTCTTTGTTGCTGCACACGGGTTTTCTCTAGTTGTGGAGAGCAGGGGCTACTCTTCATTGCGGTGCACAGGCTTCTCATTGCGGTGGCTTCTCTTGTTGCAGAGCACAGGCTCTAGAGTGCAGGCTCAGTTGTTGTGGCACACGGGCTCAGTAGTTGTGGCTAGTGGGCTCTAGAGCACAGGCTCAGTAGTTGTGGTGCACGGGCTCAGCCGCTCCATGGCATGTGGGATCCTCCCGGACCAGGGCTCGAACCCATGTCCCCTGCATTGGCAGGCAGACTCTCAACCACTGCGCCACCAGGGAAACCCCTTCATTGTCATTTTAAAAGAACATTCTGTGTGAAAGAGTAAAAAGACATACAGATATGGTTTTCATATCATTTTTTAAAACAATTACTTGTGTTTGAGAAGTACTTCCTCCAGGGTTACACATAGGATGAAAAAGTAATATTCTCAGTGATGATTGTTAGTACTAATGAATATAATACTCAGAACCCCATGCAATTTGATAGTGTTTTAAGTGTACGAAGCCCGTATACAAGTGTATCAGGACCTATTCCTAAATTTGACTAGATGATCCTGCATGATGCAGCCCAGGGAGAACATAATGCTACTACATTGCCCAGACTGCAGCTCTATTAGATTTTCAACAAACAAAAAGAACACATTGGATTCTATTATTGTATTCAGTGGTACTAATGATGGAACAAGGGTACAGTTTTATTCAATTGCAAATAGAATCATATGACATAATGTTGTCTCAATAGCTGATGAACTATTCAATTATAAAGTATAACTGCTCCTATGGCATCGAATCATTCTACATATATAAGACTTAGGTGAGGAAAGATTTACATGAGGATCTGCAGTGATTGCAAAACACAGCCACTAGATGACGCTTGGAAACCAATAATATGTATACATGTTCCTGGGCAATTTTAGATCCCATGATAGAATTGAGAAACTTCACGGCTTGCCTTAAATTACACCAAAATATAGAAAAAAAGATAAAGATGAAAACAAAAAAGAAAAGAAACAGAAATACAGCAAGCTGATATTGATGATATTTTAATGAATCATATCTCTTGCTTCTAAAAGGTCAGAATTTAAAAAAATTCTACTAATTATATCTGCCCTTCATGGTGTAAAATGAATGGCCCAAATGCATACTTGCTTTCTTCTTGTAAAAGGTAACTAGAAACTAAAAGGCAAGTAGGAATTTCCTGAAGTTCATGAAAACAACGTTTATACCATTTGGCAGGGATTGGGGAAGGAAAATGAATTTTGAGAATACACATCAAGTAAAAGAAATATTAGTAGCTAAGAAAAAACCGAGATGTCATAATTAAATGAACTTATAAATCATTAGGTAAAATAAAACTATGGAAATATGGTAATAACTTGAATGTGTAAATTGTCTATGAAGTGTTATCATCCACATTCTTCAAAAGATGGGAAAAAAGAAGGAACAAAAACTTTAAATGTATAGAATCTGAGAGTCCTCAGCCGCATCCTGTACATTGGCTTGTCGGTGATGAACCTGAGAGAGGTGAGGTAGGATCCACACCTAATGGCAGTCAGTGCCTGCCTGTGTCCTGGAGCTTCCCTTCTAAGGAGAGAAAAGGACTGGTACCTTATAGGATGCCTTAATGGTGGGATTTTACTGCCTGTTACATGATTTTGGTTTAGCCTATGGAAATATGATAAGGTCTGAAGGAGGCAAATTTAGTACTGAAGGTAGTTTCGGAAGAACAGCCATATAAAAATGAAACCAAAATTAATGTCTAGGAAAGACTAGGACTCATAAAGATAAATATAAAATCAAAGAAATTAAATTTACATTTTCTGTGTCCATCGAACTGATGGCCGTGATTCAGAATTTGGGGCAATTTTGTGAGGAGAAGATTTTTTTTTTTCAAAAATGTGCTTTATAATGACCTGTTTTCATGGTTTATTTTTAGTCCTATATTATTTTATTTCCTCAACTATTTTTCAATAGCGATACTTATGTCTGAACTAGCAAAAAAAGTGTAAATCACTTGACATCACTTGACTAGGATACTGTTTTCATTGCCTTCACTCTTGTTTAGTGGGTTCAAAATTGGAAATCAAAAGTGCCTTTATGCTGGGGCTTTTTAATAAAAAAAGTTTCTAGAGTTCATGATTAATTTTTTTTTAAAAAGAAGTAGGCAGGAGAGAGGCTAATTGACAAATGTCCAGTTCCTGAAATAATAGTGCATGTTCCATACATCTAGTGAAGACAGAAGTTTGAAAAACCTTCAGTTTTTGTCAGAATTTCACTTGACCGTAACCAGAATGGCAAATCTTTTTTCAAAATGTTAACAGAGGACTCTAACTTATTTTCCATAAAACAGCACAGAGAACCCTTATCTCAAACTGGCTGTTATTTGTTTTTACTCAGAGTCGTTTGTTCAGGCGATCATCCCGTCAATGTACTGGGCAGGGTGGGCAGGGGGGACCCAGAGTGAGTCATGATGTGCTCTTCCCACTGTCAACACAAGGAGTTAGAATAAACACACAGAGAAAAGGAGTAATGGTTAGAACAGATAAACTTACTAAACACGGAGGATAAAGTGATTTAAAAGTGTTTTCTATTATGTTCTCAGTAACCCTACGAAGCTGGTGCTTTTGTGCCCCATTTTATAGATGAGGAAACCAAGACTTAGGAAAGTGATTATGATAATTTTTCAAGATTATGCATCCAATAAGTGATAGAGCTAATATTTGAGCCCAGATCTGGATGATTCCAGTGCCTGACTCTTAACTACTATATTCATTTTGCTAAAGCACTTAAAACATTCAATATTACCTTGTTGAGAATGTATACTCCAAAAGAGCAGGGAATTCATCTTCCTTCTCACCATGGTATTCATTCCCAATGCCCAACACAGTTCCTGATTTCTTTTTTTTTTCTTTTAATAAATTTATTTTTTTATTTTTGACTGCATTGGGTCTTGGTTGCTGTGTGTGGGCTTTCTCTAGTTGGGGCGAGTGGGCGCTACCCTTTGTTGTGGTGCGTGGGCTTCTTGTTGCGGTGGCTTCTCCTGTTGCAGGGCACGGGCTCTAGGCACCCGGGCTTCAGTAGTATCAGCATGCAGGCTCAGTAGTTGTGGCTCGCGGGCTCTAGAGCGCAGACTCAGTAGTTATGGCGCACAGGCTTAGCTTCTCCGCAGCATGTGGGATCTTCCCAGACCAGGGCTCGAACCCACGCCCCTGCATTGGAAGGCAGAATCTTAACCACTGCGCCAGCAGGGAAATCCACAGTTCCTGATTTCTTTGATGCTTAATAAACTGTTAGTTAAAATAAATATTTTTGAATATCTAGGAAGTTATGAATAATTGAGCAAAGTACTAAAGAGGTAATTTGGTCATGAATTACAAGATATTTAGATGTGAACGATAAGCCACTTTAAACTTTTGAGAAAAGGAGCAAGAAGAGAATTAAAATGACACTTAAGGAAGAGGTTTGAGTTGGATAGGAAAAATGGTGAGAGACTGAGAGGATGTTAATCTAGTAAAAAAAATAAATAAATTTCAGTAAGGGAGATTGTCTTTGACAATTTAAAAATTTCTAGCAAAAAAACTCCATATTCCTTAAACTCTGAATGTGCTTTTGATTGTTATGGTGTTATGGCATTTTTTTAACTCCTTCCTTTGCAAAATTTCATATTCCTAATTATTAAGATAATAGAACCATTTTATTTTCAGAAGGCACCTGATGAAATTGTTGCTTCTATAATGGTACAGTCACAGTCCTTGGCCCTCTAAATTTACACTTTGAGCAGTTGAGTCCTCTTGTCACCAGGCCCATGTGCTCTTCAACACATAACCAAGTTTTCTTTGTCCCCAGAACACTATCTTCATATTAAACATAATAGCATCCTTGTCAAAGGAAAACATATATGTGGGATAGTTTGCCTTAATCATTCTCCAAACTGGACGTTAATCTCATATAATATATTTTGAAAATTAATCTTTAATCACATTTTAAAGTTGGTGGGTTAATGGTTAGCTAGCTTTATCATACTTCTGTAACTCTTAGCTGATTACTAGAAGTATTATTTTGGTTTTGAAGCTATAAGCATAAAAAGAACAGGAAAGCAATAATTAATATATTTCTGTGGGGAAGTATAATGCCGTGGTTGAAATTCAAAACATTACCTAAAATTATAGATATGAGGTGAGTAGTCATATAGCAGGGAATGTGCCAAATGCTTGAAAGTCATTTCAGTTGACAGTCAGTCTCACCACCTTTGCATTCATAATTACATGGGTGATGACCTTGGATGTTTTCGGTTGGATAGAAAAATCAGATTGCTTTTCAGGTTGTCACGGTTATAATGGTAACTGACTATTACTCAGGTATTACTCAGACCTGTGCATAATAGAAAAAAGGAACCCCTTATTTCCTCATCTAAATGCAATGGGTGCCGAACACTTGGGTGAAGATCTTTGGAAGCAGAAATAAATTCTTAGATGGAAACTTTAACCCAACACAGTCACTCATCTTCTTGAAAGCTGAGGTTTTTCAAACCAGTTAGGTTAGAATGGGTGGCAGAAAATCTGAATATTCCCATTGAAAGATGTGAAACTATGAGGGAGAAAACGATGACAGTAAAGAAATCCAAGCTAATGTGACTCTATTGTATGTGTGTGTGTCTGTGTATGTTTCTTTGAAAATTTGGTAGATATTTTGCTCGATGATGCTGGTGATGCAACCGGACATAAAGATGGCCGCAATGTGAAAATTATAGTCTCCATAAGCAAGGGCTACGGTCGAGCAAAGGTATTTCTTTAACCTTAAGTTCTTTATTACTAAAAGATGAGAATGACCATGAATCAAATAAGTATTTGTCATAAATATACTATCAGCGGTGTTTGTCTTGGCATTGGCCTAATCTATTATAAAAGCATGAAAGTTAGGGACTCAAAAGAAATGACATCATCCTATAGGTAAAAATGTGTCTCAGTATGTCATGTTCATTCACTGAAAACAATATTGGTTGTCAGCCACTCTCATTTCTAAAACCAAAAAAGCACATTGCCTTCTTTGACATAAACATTTTGTCTAACTAAATACAGGTGATATTTATGATGTATAGTAACATGTCGCTAGAACTTCCAAGATGGTCTTTGTACAAAGAAGAGACTATAAGTTATATGGCTCTTCTAAACACTGGAAAGATATATCTTATTGAACTCAGTATGACAAATTCATTGATGCTACTTGTGTGTATCATTTTAAAGCAAGGTCTTAGATGATGAGGCAAATATTCTAATTTTTCTGGAATCAAATATTGCCTTCAAACTGGCAATACCATTCTGACCCTAGCCTCTTCTTGAAACTAAAACTATTATTTCAAGTTGAAATTGTAGTTCAGTGGCCAAAAACACAAATTTTTAAGTATCCAAAAAATTTTTATCAGACAGAGAAACAAAAAAATCTTTAGAATTTTAAGATAATTGAAGTATTTAAGTTTGAAAAGTGAGCTAGCAGTTGTGAAGTTTTACACTGAGCGTGTATTGCAAGAATTCTAATGCCATAAACTTTCTGCTTGAGCTGCAGATCTGTGCCTGAATTTCCCAAGTGGGTCTTTATGTAAAAGACTGTAATAGTCTCGGTGAAGCTTAGATAGTCTAATGATCTCTGATTTAAAAGCAGCTGCTTAAAAGCACTGTATGCATGTCCATTTTGATTCAGTTATAATAACGCTGTAAAACAAGTTTTCTTTTTCAAAGTAATTCTGAAAGATAATATTTTTGAACATTGGAAAGTAGTTGTCTTAGTCTTCTTGGGTTACCATAACAAAATACTATAGATTGGGTGGCTTAAACAACAGAAATTTATTTTCTCACAGTTATTAAGTCCAAGATCAAGGTGCTGGCTGATTTGGTTCCTGGTGAGGGCTCTCTCCTTGGGTTGCAGATGACTGCCTTCTTCCTATGTCCTCACTTGGCCTTTCCTCAGTGTGTGTACTTGGGGAGAGAGAAAGAGATCTCTCTACTACTTCCCCTACTTAGAAGGCCACTAATCCCATGATGAGAGACCCACTGTCATGGCCTAATCTAGCTCTTATTGCCTCCTGCTGGCTCCATTTCCAAATACCATCAATTGGGGGTTGAGGCTTTAATATATGAATTTGGGGGGGGGGAACACAAACATTCAGTCTATAACAGTAGTTACAAAATACGAATGGTTTGCTGTGAATTTCTCAACTTTTTCTGTAACCGATATTGGCTTCAGGTTATATCTAAATAGTGCTGATAATCATTTACCCTTATAAAGTTAAATGTTGCAGTTGAAGAAATTGAGGCTCTGAGCCAGCTAAGTGGCTTGAACTAACATCACATTTCTTAATTACATGGTAGATGTTGTGTGTTGTAGAATCCATGTCTTCTAACACCTGACTCGGTTTTTTTTCTACCACCTCTTAAGGACTATGCAAGTTGGTGACTAGAATCAGGATTGTGATATATCAACTGTCTAATTATATATACTGGTGTCATGATCACTATCTCATGTAACCATTCCAGTCAACATAAAAACGGCTTCAGTTAGACTATAAACTGAATTGCTTACTTTTCTAATATATGTAGAAATTCCTCAAAATTCCATCCTACAAAAACGATAAATTTGGGACCTTTGTTTGTATTATAAAGGAGTTCTTTGCTTGACAAAATGAGTCCTGTAGGATTCCCTGGCAAGTTCCTCTAAATATTGAATTTTCTGGTAAATTCAAAATGGGACCTGTGTTGTGAATATGTGAATGCCATACTACCATGGATAACTTATTTTTCAAAACTGGATTGGATTTTAGAGATAATCTAAATAAAAAAATAAACTGAGTTTTGGACTTAAAGATAAGATCACAAAAACATTAAGATGAGGCTCTAGGACTCATGATATAGTTCTGTTCCATCTCTGTCACCATTTCCTTCCTACCAAGTTGCTTCTCTTCAGGAATGCACCCACTGCATTAAAACGGAAGACTTGTTCTCTCCTGGCCCTTTCCCTTCTACTGAACAGGTCATGAATCAGTTTTCCTTGACCATACTACTTCATCTAATCTCTTTCTCTCTTGTTTCTGTTGCTATCCTGTTACTTTGTTAGTTAGTTTGTTTGTTTGGTTGATTAGTTTGTTGGGGTATTTTGTATAATCCACTGTGTATGTCTGTTATTATAAAACCCATAGGTTTAATATATATTTTAGTGTTAATCACCACTAATATTAATATTTTTTAGTAGAAGATATCATAATAAAAAAAAGACACACAGTTGGATTTTATCTTGTTTTATTTTGTTCTTATTTAGGATCAGAAGTCTCAGGCATATTTGATAGGATCCATTGGTGTCAGTGGAAAAACCAAGTGGGATGTCTTAGATGGTGTAATTAGACGTCTCTTTAAGGTAAGTTGTGCAAGACATCCTGATATTAATTTTCAAATGTGTTTCATTTTGGATGCTTCCCTTAGCTTTAATGGCATAGAGATATCTGCTTTTCCTCTCCTCCATCCTCTCTTTATGCTGTTTGATATTAATAGTTCTTATATTACCCATTTCTAAAATTCTTGATAGCTAGCTTCACATCCCCATGAGTTTTGTATTTGTTGTAGAGGAGTTGGACCTCTGTTTTGACTTTCCTTTTTTGTGTATACCATTTCAGGAATATGTGTTCCGAATTGATACATCCACTAGCCTTGGTCTGAGCTCTGACTGCATTGCCAGCTACTGTATAGGAGATTTAATTAGATCCCATAACCTAGAAGTGCCTGAACTGCTGCCTTGTGGATACCTTGTCGGCGATAATAACATCATCACTGTGAACCTGAAAGGTAAAAATAAAAATGAAAAGCACAGTTGTATTTTTTTTTACCAACATTTCTTTTCTTTTCTTTTTTGCAGTTTCCCTTCAAATTTTCATATTTGAAAACTATGTTAACCACTTTGATAATTTTGATATGATGTGACCTGTATTTATATTTAAAACACTAAAATCCTACTAAAAACACAAAAATCCAAGTAAATGGAATTCTTTGAGTTTTGAGATGTAATTTTGAAGTTTCTCCAAGACTCAGAAAAACAAATGTGATTTAGCAAATTTCAGTTTTCTAGATTTTCTCCATTATCATCTTAGATTTAGGGGAGACTCAAAAAGTTTATTGCATATTCCAAGGTAATATATTCATTCTTTTACCTTTAATTTAAAAATATGTATACCCAGTAAGTACCCACTGGGGATAGAGAATGGAAGTTAAGAATCAGGGATGAGAAATTCTCTTTGCTTTGAATAATGTGACTAATTCTAGGCAAATGGAATATCTAAAGTATACTTGTATCCATAATTCCTTGTTCGTATATGTTAAAGAGTCAGAACACATCTCTATAAACTATGGATTAATAGAGGGATTTGTCAATATTTGATTTTATGATTAAGGTAATTGGGTGAGTAAAAGGAGAAACTGTTGCTCTCCTTCTTAATTCCTTGCCAAATACCTATTACATTTATATTCTTCAAAAGCTTAAGGGGTGGTACAGCTTGGATGTATAATGAGAGCTAGAGGGAAATAAAGAGGAGGAAAGAGGAAGAAAAAGAGAAGAACATACACACTTTTGTACTTTTTATTTTAATTTTTACATTTATTCTTAACAAAACTACCACCTTCAAAGAGAAGGAGGATTTTATGATAGAATTCATAGTAATGCTTCCATCTCTCTGTGGAAACATAAGTGAGAAGCATGAAATAGACAAGGGAAGTCTAAGCAAAGAGGAAAAAAACTTGCTTTCATTTGGATGTTCACTCTGCCTTACTACTGATGTTTTCTGTCTTAAAATAGCAACACACGTGGGATCGAAATGTCAAGGAAGGTGTCTTGCAAGGACTGCATTCCAATGGCTAACAAAGCCCCGTTGCCAGTTGACACTATATTTTAATTTCAAGGTTATGTAGAACAATAAGCCACACTCTTCCCTTTGTTTCTCCCTTCAGGGGTAGAAGAAAACAGTTTGGACAGTTTTGTTTTTGATACGCTGATTCCTAAGCCAATTACCCAAAGGTACTTTAACTTGTTGATGGAGCATCACAGAATTATACTCTCAGGACCTAGTGGTACTGGAAAGACCTATTTAGCAAACAAACTTGCTGAATATGTAATAACCAAATCTGGGAGGAAAAAAACAGAGGATGCAATTGCCACTTTTAATGTGGACCACAAGTCTAGTAAGGTAAGTCACAGACTCCTAAGACAACTGCTGCTATTTATCCGTGTCTTAAGAAACTAAGCTTTAAGATTATATGAAACTTCCATATTGTACATGGAAACATACCCAGCTCTTCAGCTAAAACTAGAATCTGGTGAATGACTAAACCCTATTTCATGAATTTGAACAAGACTGCTCAGTGACATGCAGGTGTCAGGTATTCACAAGCATTGAGAATGGACAGAAGAAAAGGACAGAGTCTCTGTTGTCTGATTTCTCATAGACATCCATTTAGGAAGTATTAGAGCAGAAAGAGATCCATGCAAATACCATAGAAACAAGAGGCCATGACTCTTCCTGCAGGAATCAGAGCTTTATAAAAGCCAATACTTGGTCTAGGTCATAATAAATAAGTAGGAATTAACTGGGATGTTGCAGCAATGGGAATTTGGGTGTAATTAATATATTCTAAGCAGAAATTCTGGGAACAGCAATTTGTTTACATCATATTTCTATAGGATTTCTGCTTAGGAACCTTAGGAAGTTGAACAATATTCCATTTCACCATCTGCTAAGGTTTAATGTACCATAATCATCCTGAATGCTCTCAGCTCTTAAATAGGCATGAGGGGCTATAAAACCCAGCCAGTACTTTCGTATATTCGGAGTGAAATAAAGAATCCTAAAAAGGAAATAGTTGATGCCTAATATATTCCTAACACTGGACTATTTTTGCCTATAGTTATTCATTTACATTCTCGATCAGTGCAACCTAAGGTTCTCTTAGGAAACTACATCTGTTATAAGCAATACCTTGAAGATATCCAGATGATACTGGGTCACGTTGTTTTTCCAGAGATAACCTGGTTAGATGATCTAAACTGACCCAGTCTCGCAGAAACCTCTGGCCTGCAAATTTTTAGGAAAGAAGCATGACTCCCAAAAGCAACCCAAACCCACTGGATTCTTGACATAAACAAGACATTTAATTTAGTGAACAAAAATTTCTTAAAGGAGTAATTCATTAAGTCCATATCACTGACCAACTGTGGGACCTAGGGCTGATTGTTGAATTTCTTTGTGCCTTAGTTTTCCCAGCTGTAAAATGGGAAAAAATAGTGGGGTTGTGGTAAGGACAAAATGAGTGTGTATCTCTGTGTGTGTGTGTGTGTGTGTGTGTGAGAGAGAGAGAGAGAGACAGACAGACAGACAGATAGAAGCACAGAGAGGGAGAGAATAGTACAAGTAGCAAGCACCACCTAAGGGTTGCCTGCAGTTATTAATTATAGCTCTTGGTTCCCAATACTGTAAGGTTTTCTTACACAAATACACACAGACCCGTACAGACCACCCACCCCCATCACATACACGGATCTTTGTTCAAAATTGGCTTATATGTATTTTTCAAGGAGAACAAAGGTGTGTATAAAGCATGATGGGATCTCTTAATGTGGACTCAGTACAGCACATGAATTCCAAATGTTTCTTTGGAACTCAGCACTATTCGGATTGTGGTTGAACCACCCATTCTCATTTCAGGTAGAGAGAGACATGGCACCTGAGGCAGAATATTGAACTCTTCTTTAAGCAGAAGCAGGAAGAGTGCAGTTGTTTGCTTCAGCCTACACCTTTAACGCCTCCAGTGAATTCTGGGTCTCCTCGTAGCTTTATTTAAAAGCTTTTAGCACATTTTGTTTTCTTTTCAGCCAAAATGATGAAAGAATTGACATCTCTTAATTACCCTCAGTGCTCTCTTTGGTGTTTCCTTAATGTTGATGTGACAGAACTCTTTAGAAGTTACTTCTGTTATTAAAAAAACAAGTGGTTGGAAGATAGGAGAAGAACAGATTTATTAGAGGAAACAGGCATTTTGATAAAGTTGGAGAATCACTTAAAATCAAGTTCTGAATCAGATAGATTGACTTGGATATAATTCGACATGCTAAAATAAAGTAGGGTAACTTAACTTTGGTTCTAAAATTTGCCTCACTCCAAAATATACTGTTATATATAGTTCTTTTTATTTCAGTTAAAAAAAATGTTTAGTACTTGGAGATATTCTTAATCAATAATAATTTATATGTCCTTTAAAATTTGATCAAATATATCCAGCACTCTTATTTTCTACTTTTTCTGAATAAAATCACTTGTGCCATTATGAGGTCAGTTTAATCTTTGTTATTACAAACTGATGAAAAATAAAGCTTGCCAAGAGCCTTTGAACAGAACAAATGATGCTAGTAAACAGTAATAGGAAGAAATCCATGGACAAATCACATGGCATTCATCACCAAGAAAGCACAAACTACAACTAACAAATGCTTATTGTTTCTTTAGGTTTGTAAGATTTGAATGAGCTGTCAGTAATGTTGGATACCAAGTCATGGCCAAAGAATTTGACCAATTCTTGCCAAATTGTCAGAGAATCCACACTTTATTTTCGGGGGGTTGATTGTATGTGAGAGTGGTATAGAGAAACGGGGATGACAGGTTGGGATTGTAGGAGGGATGCTACCGAGTGTAGATTTACTTAAGTAAAGGGTGAATGAGGTACGAAATAAATTCTTTTCCTGAGAAGTGGAACTGTGTAACTGCTGACATGCTTTCTACTATGCCTTCGATAGCTCTGAAGAGACAAAGCCACAAATCACTCACTGATTCCAAAAAAATCCAATAATAAACCATCAAATGAAAAAAATCTTCTCATGTTTTTGTTCCCTCTGCATTTTACATTCTTTTCCTCTTCCCACTCTTCAAGCCCTCTCTCGAGTTGCCAGCTGGAATATTTTGATTGAAAGCAGGACACATAAACAATTACACTTTGTGACATTTGATATGGTGGGCCCAGAAGGCTAGAGATGGATTTAGTAAAGAATATGTGGCCAGCTGAAGCCACTTGGAATGCTAGGTGGGAAAAGATCAGAAAGCTGGACTTGGCAGATTCATTTTGAGTGTGTCTGGAGTCAAAATCAGAGATAGCAATGATCAATAGTTTTTATATAACTGCTATGTTCTGTGTATGTTTTCAAAGCATGGGATTCATCTCATTATCAATGTCCATCTGATAGATAGACCTGTTTTTTTCTGCCTGATTAGATCTTGGACATGAAACTTCTAATGCTAATGTATCAGTACTTCAATCTAAGATTTTACCCCGATTAAGCTAGAGTGGGGATCATGAAGTGATTTCAAAGAGGTTTGAGAAAACTCAAGTTGTATGACCAAATTATTTGTGTATGGCTGTTTCTACTTGTGACTGGTCCATAGTTTTCATTAGATTCCCAAAGGGATCTACTACCCTTCTCAAGATGAGAGAGGACCACAAGAGAATCTAATGGCCCTCTTTTTCCAAAATCACCCAGTGAATCTTATTTACCAAATTCAATTCAAACTTCTCCCCCTCCCCTTCTGCCTCTCCCGCCCCCCTTCACCTCCACCTCCTCCTCCTCTCCCCCCACCTCTCTCTCCCTCTTTTGATCTGTATATACTAAATTGCTATAATTGATCCCCCCTTTCTAGAAATTGTTCTGATTTTCATGATTATCATTCTCTCCTTGTCTCCTTCCTACCCTCTAATAAGCTGATGCCCAGTGCCTTTCACTGACTGTTTCTCCTTCACCTTCCAGTAAATGAAAATATTCCCCAACATTCTGTTCTCTCCCACTTCTGTTCTCATCTGGATGACTCCCTTGTTTCAACTTGTATTGGCTCCAATTGGACACTATTAGCCATGCCCACTCTTCCATATGGTAGGCATTTCTATTAGCTTACAAGTATGTTTTCATTAGCATACTAAATATACATGTTTAGAAATGCCAGTTTCAATTCTTGTATATTTGTGATGTATCTGTGAAAATATATCACAAATCCATCTTCTTTCATCCATCTCTATTACCATTACCCTCCCACCCAAATAAACACTCTGTCACTTACTTGGACTATTGCAATTGTTTACTAACTGCTTGATTTACAACTTGCATTAAATTCCCCTTCTCTCTCTGCCTCTTTATCCTTGCACCTCATGGAAATAGAATGTCTTCTATTCATTCATAATTCTTCTTCTTTCATAATTAAAAGCTGACCACATTAAAATCCTGCAGTGTTTCCCCACTGCTTTCTGCTCTAGGTCAAAAATCTTCCCATACTTCTACTATTCCTCTTGAGTCCCACAGTGTCTCTTGGCTTCAGCAATTTCAGTGTTCTCTTGACTGGTTCCTCTTCCTCCTTTGCAATGTACTTACCACACTTTGAAATCATGATTCTAACTACATCACTCAGATCCCCAGAATAGTCAGTGTTTCTTCACTGTCAGTAGGAAAAGTCCAGTAGTCTTACCAACCATTCAAGGTTGCAAACTTTCCTTTCCAATTTATTTACCAGTCTTTCACAAAACATATACTACTGGGTTTTTCCTACATGGATATCATATTTTTATGTTTCTGCCATTGTTCTTCTCCATCTGTGAAGAAAGCTCTTCTTCCATTTTTAAGCATCACAGTATTACCTAATCTTTAAAATAAAGGGTTAATAGCAAATAATACTGCCACCAGAAAGTCTTTCCCAGAAGCTACAAGTAATCTTGACATGCTCTGAACAAAATCTTTGGTGTATATTCTTTTGAGGTAACGTATGAGTTTTCACTGTGAATTTTAGTTATCTATATACATGCCTAACCTATTCCGGGCAGTAAGCATCTTGAATGCGTTTTCCATTTCTAATTAATCATCCTATCCTTCACATGTATGTTTCCTTCGATAAATAAATTTCTCTACCCTGGGGAAAACAACAACATATGAATGGTGCACATGTTTATATAGTAAAATCCAAATTCCTCTGCATGGATTCAAAGTCTTTTCGATTTCCCCTTTCATGGAGATCACTACTGCCACGGACCATTTCTCTTGCAAAAGCAGAACACCAATATTTCTCCCAACACATCACACACTTGTATCTTCCACCTCTTACACTTTACTCTTTATTCTTCAATTATACCTCCTACCCTCATACCCTCTTGTTCTATGAACCTTAAATCTGGATTAGATGCCTCTCTTTAGTTTTTCTATAGTGTTTTGTGCATTTCAGTTATCACACTGCCTTGAGACTCACTTGTTGGCCTGCCTTTCTATCAACTCTAATGCCTGAATATAGAAGTAATCTCTAAATCCTTGGTGCCAGAGTACCTGGCACATAGTAGGCGCTTGCTAAAGCTGTGTTGAAAGAGTAAAAAACTACATACTTATCATTTGGAATTCTATTCATTATTCAAGATCCATCATGAAATTGTTTTTTAACCCTGCTCAAGATGTACAAATTGAAAATGTCATTGTAAATATGCAAATATTATGGAAATGCTCTTACTGATTAGGATAATTCTAAGAAATCTAATTATATTTCTGGCCTACCCATCTGTGAGAGCAATCAGTGAACTGGTTATCATATTTAGATTAAAAGCTATTAGAAAGGAATAATATCTGTAAAGAACCAAGAAGCTTAATAAATGCTAAATGCTAATGTTAAGTGACCCAATGAAATATAACACATTTTGTCTGTTGTTATAAATTACAACAATTGCAAGCAGATAATAAATAAATAACAAATCAACCACCAACCAACCAACCAACCAACCAACCAACCACAGTTTTATTTGAGTCCCAGGGCTGTATTTTCAGATGCACCTCATCAAAATGAATTGGAATTAAAATATTTAAAGTCTTAATGGAAACTTAGGGGTGCCATTTTAGATTTAGTCTATACTTGAAATTATAAGGTTTGCTAAAATCCATCTTTATCATTGTAATACCAAAAACAAGAATGAATCTCAGAATTTGTGGTTTATCATAGGAGCTCATATCCAGAATTCTTTTTTTTTTTTCACTTTTCTTCCAGGGAGAAAACAACTGAGAAATATGTCCTTGTGTTTACAGCTTTATATTTACTTCAGGTGTCCTGTACTGGCTTTTCTCTTTCCTTTAAAAGTGTATCCTCTCAACATTGTATGTTATTTTGCTTTGTAAAATAAGGTTTTATATCAATGGAATGATCTGTGAGTTTTAATCAAAGAACCTGGATGGAAGACAAAATGTATCATTCCTAAACTATGAATTGCTTTCCATTGGTATAAATTTCTCATTGATGTATTTGTTTTCTTTATTTTTTTAAAGGAATTGCAACAATATCTAGCTAACCTGGCTGAACAATGCAGTGCTGATAATAACGGTGTAGAGCTTCCAGTTGTAATAATTCTTGATAATCTTCATCATGTGGGCTCTTTGAGTGATGTCTTCAATGGTTTTCTCAACTGTAAATACAACAAATGGTATGCTTGTGAAATATTTCGAGTGATAAGATATGAAAAAATGGTGATCAAATATGCATTCTTGTGCCTTTATACCTTTTAAGACGTATAGTGGATGCTATTAATTTGAGAAGCCTTCATTACTATTATACCATATTTCCAAAGAACCTCTACGTGTTCATTAGAACATCTACTTATTCATTTAACAATGGCGTCCCAGGCACTTTTATGGCAACATTATTTACTTGATGATGTTAACTTCTACAGGTATGCTGAAAGTCTGGGAGACCATTATCAATGATGGAATGTTTGAATCAGGGAAATTAAGAACAAGAACGAAGCTAAAGAGCTCTTGTTTCACTCTTAGTCCATAAAAGTTTAAATTCAACCTTCCTGTAGAAATAATTTTAATACATTCAGATATACCTCTCTCCACTAGTGATTCTAATTTTTAACTATTTACATGAAAGAAAGGGTTAAAGTAGGGTATAAAAAAAATCTGAAAACCCACTTAAGATTCACTATAGAATGGCCTCTAAAAAAGGACATATAAGAACAACAACATAAATGTTAGTTTTAATGGTGCAAGTAACCCCGTTATCTCTGCTAGAGATTTTTTAAATGTTAAAAATTAATCAGCATAAAATAAATATTGAAACAAGAATACAAATTCTTTCATGTTATTAAGAACCTTTGAAATAATTATGAAACAAAAAAAGTTAATGAATTAGATTATAAGCACAAGAATCATAAGATGTTGGAGTGGAGTGAGATCACTGTGATTATTCTGTCTAATCTTTTCATTTCATAGATGAGAAAACGTGGGATTAGAGAGGGAAAATGATTTGCTTAGGATGCCAGATCTGAAATTAGAACCCCAAATCTTAATTTCCAGTTCAGTGATCTTTGTCATTTTCCAACCTATCACTACAACATTACCCTTTTACAGCCTAATGTTAAAATGGAAAAATCCATATTTATCTAAATTGTTTTCTGAGACAATTTTAATGTATTAATCTCTCTTACCGTTAGTACATATAAATTTTCTTTTTTTTCCCCAGTCCATATATTATTGGAACAATGAATCAGGGAGTTTCTTCATCACCAAATCTAGAGCTGCATCACAATTTCAGGTGAAGATAAATTGAATTATTTCATATTGTCTCTTTTCTGTTTGCTTTTGGTTATTGCTTTTTCCATTTGTACATTGACAAATCCTGCCAGTGGTGACCTGGGGTGTGAAAATAATTCTCACTTCTTCTGACACTCTTTCTCAAGCAGACATTTTGTGATCCTCAACCTGTAATCAGAAGTGTTTCTTTCAAAAAGAAGAAAAAAGAAATGTTTTTTCTGCTGACTATGTCACTGGCTAAAGTAGAGCACTTTTTTTCTAAGTGTGAGAAATGTGAAGACAGTTCCTATTTCAGGATTTGTGATTCTCCTACAGAAGAGTGCTCAGCCTGTACATGCCCACTCACTGCTGTGACGCACATGAGCTTCTCTTTAGCTCAGAATGAAAAGTTAGTTACAGTATAGCTCTAATGCTAATAGACCTTCTCATCCCTGTGATCATTAACATATGGCCACCAATTAAATTAGGAACATTATTACTTTATATTGGAAAGAGAATCACTGTGGACTTAAAGTTTAATTTATATAAAAGTTTAATTTATATAAAAGTTTAATTTATATAAAGATTTCTGAGTTTGTATTTTTTTTCTCTCTTTTTGTAGGTGGGTGCTGTGTGCAAACCACACAGAACCAGTGAAAGGCTTTTTAGGCAGATATCTTCGAAGGAAACTGATAGAGATGGAAATTGAAAGGAACATACGCAATAATGACCTAGTCAAAATTATAGATTGGATTCCTAAGACATGGCATCATCTCAACAGTTTTTTGGAAACACACAGTTCTTCTGATGTTACCATTGGTGAGTTCCAAAATTGCAATATGCCATTTTCCAGGAACTACGTGTACGTGGTAAAGATGGCCAGATTGGCGGGCAGAAAATAACAAGAGAAGCTAATGTTTTTCAAGCTTCCAAAGATTTAAGTTTTCATTTTTTTTTTCCTTCTGAAAGCTTGCCTTCTTCCAAGCTTTGTATAAATATTTCTAATTAGATTCATTTTGTCTGACTATTATGGTTTACTAAGATTTTACTGACATCAAATAAGTTTAATAGAGACAAATACCTAGAAATCAGATAACCATTTGAAATAAATTGTATCTGTTTAGAGTACCTTTTTTATGCTAAAAACAAATATTAGTTTATGGCTCATATCAAATATAGTTGTGAGAGAAGATTTTAGTTAGAGGTAATTTAATTGTTTTACATTTTTCATGAAGACAAAATTGTTTGAATTATTTGTCTTGAGTTGGCATAAAGATGTTTGTTTTTGTATTCCTTCTTAAATTGCACGAAAAATATGTCCCTTTCCCATTGCGGTGGATCATAAAGACATACTCACTAAAGACACAGTGTAAATTAGAAAGAACAATTCTATATTTGTGATCAGAAGACCAAGGCAGAGACCCACTTCTGCAAATAATGACATATTTTATATTTGACAATTCATTCCAGCATAGTTTTGTCATTTGTAAAATGGGGCAGATTGACTGGATTATGACCTTTCAGGTTTCTCCTAATGCTAAAATGTTATGTTTTAGATTAAGGTTTTAGTGTAAAAAGAAAGGAGGGTCCTGGAGATTGGGTCTTCAGTGAAACACACTTTAATAATAGTCAAACTGGCCAAGATTATAATTTTCTAAGAATCCTATAAGAAACATTCCCCCCAAATGGTGTCTAAATATGGGTTTAGATTGCTACATATAATGGTTCTTAAAAATGTTATTTGTTTCTTCTCAGGTCCTCGACTTTTCCTTCCTTGCCCCATGGATGTAGAAGGTTCTAGAGTATGGTTCATGGATCTCTGGAACTATTCTTTGGTACCTTATATTCTGGAGGCAGTGAGAGAAGGTCTGCAGGTAGAGTACTCAATTTTCTTTACTGTTTTAAAAAACTAAGTGAAAAAAAATCGTCCTTTAAAAGCAAAAATAATTCATTTCTCTGAGTATTTGTGCAGAAAAATAAAGGCATGAACTATATAAATATAGTGGTAAAGTTTGAAAGAACAAATAGTATACACTACTTTTTTTCTGTTCTGAGAATAAATATGTAGGAGAAAGAGAAAGCACAGTTATTCCAACAACTACACACTGAAGGCCAAATTTATTGCCATAGGTGTTTACAGACCTGTTGGGTTTTTTTTTAATATTTATTTATTTATTTATTGGCTGCACTGGGTCTTAGTTGCAGCACCTGGGATTTTCGTTGCGGCACATGGGCTCTTTGTTGCAGTGCGCAGGCTTCTCTCTAGTTGTGGCACGCAGGGTTATTAGTTGCGGCGCGAGGACTCTCTAGCTGTGGCACATGGGCTTAGTTGCCCTGCAGCATGTGGGATCTTAGTTCCCTGACCAGGGATCGAACCAGTGTCCCCTGCATTGTAAGATGGATTCTTAACCACTGGACCACCAGGGAAGTCCCCAGACCTGTTCTTATTAGATAGCTAGTTAACTGCGCAGTTCTACATCTTATGAGAAAGGCATGTTTTTATGGACCTTGATCATTTATTCTCTTCTTATATAATCTGCAACAAGTAGTTTTTGCTTATAGTTTCCTTGCTTTAGGATATTTCTTTGTTTGAAGCCCTTTAATGTCACATGTAAGATCCTTTACTGTTTATGAGAGTGCTCTAAATCTAAGGCATTTGACTTTTTAAAATCTATGGCAGGTTGGTTTAAGAGCACCCCTGCTGTTCCTGTCATCTACCTTGCATCGTGAGGCCCTGCAACCACCCCTTCTATTTACTCTTCTCTAAGAAGTCGAAATATATCACTAATAAGAAAACCCTTTTTCTTCAATAAAATATATCATCCCTTTTCCATCAGTCTTGATTTTTTCCTTATATTGAAGTTGAAATTTCATGAAATTGTAGAATTATAAAACTTACGTGTGAATATTTTAAGATTGATATTGTATAATTACCAAACTTGTGGCAGAAAAATCCAGTCATCTTTACAATAACTTAGCTAAGATTTAGGCAGTTTTTTGCTTAGGCATCTCTATTTCTGGTTATCACAACTGCTGCTAGAATTAAGATATACTTCATGCTTTTCACATTTTGTCATCTGCAATACTGTGTTAAGTCTTTATTTTACTGTCTAAAAAAACTGGTTTTCTATTTTACTTCATTTCGCTTCCTTTTACCATCATGCTTTCCTCACCTAGTAGAAGGGCATGGCAGTGATTTAGAACTATCATATTATGAGGATGATCTGAACATTCAGAGGTAATGATCCTAGAGAATGCTATTAATTGGTTCTCATCCATATTTAAATAACTCAATTTCATATTTTTAAGGGTATAAGCCAAACTAGCCCCAGAAAGTGTCTCCAACAAAATTAAAGACTGTACCAAAGGTTTTTATTTTTCAAGTATAACATAGCACATGTCAGAATTCCTCTAAAACTATTATGCTATGTCAGATGTGAGTTGGGGCTCTTGATTTCAACCATTTTTACCAAAAAAAAAGAAAATATATATATATATATATATATATATATATATATTTATGAAAATGTATTTAAAATATTCACAGTCATAATTTTAAAATAAATATTTAAATGAATTATTTGTTCTCTATATACTATTTCAATATTAATAAACTATGATCCAAATCTTTATATATGAAATTCTCCTTATTTCCTATTCATTTGCTAATACCTAGAAAGAATTAGAAGCGTTTTAAAAACTCAAAAACAATAATACCTAAAAATCCTTAGATCTCATTGTTTTAAGTACAAAGTATTTTTAATATTTAAATCAATATTATTTATAAAACACTGTCCTGAGAATTATCATACTATAAAGCTTCCATTTAAACAAAGGCATAATCACTAAGGTAATACCAGTTTCCCAAACTGAGAGATACTTCAAAAAATTTTTTTGAGGAGGGATAAAAAGATCTCAAGATTTTTGCTGTGGTTCTGGATGTTTAGTAGTAGGTTAGTGTGAAAGCTGGTTCAACCATGATGTAGGGAGTAGCTGGGGGTTGGTGGGGGGGGGGGGGTGGTGGCAGGAGGCAGGAGGAATTCAGCACTTGGAGAGAAAAAGGAAAACCCTTTGGTGAGTAGAGAGTTCTCATTTCTACTGAAGGATATGCTGGAACAGAAGTCTGTTGGCAGATGATGTTCTTGGGATGGTCCATATTTGACTTCTGGAGGAACAGGAAAAAAAGGAATCACACGTCATGAACCATTTCCTTGGATCTCCTGGCAACAAAGAACCATGAATTGGAACAAGAGGTGGAAAAACAAAGCATGGTTGCAAAGATGAAAATCTGAGTTGAGAGGAATAGAAAAATCTCTCTTCAAATGAAGGCTGATGCTTTGATGGGGAACCGTATGGGGAATACCCTTTACCAGATGTTCTAGTTGAAAAAAGCACTGGTGATGCACTGGATTCCAATTTTTATTCTGATGATTCTATCTTTCTTGAAACGTCAACAATCAGATTATCTCCTTCTGAATGTTTAAATTTCATTTCTTTCAATTCTTCTTCTATAGCATCTATTTTACTCTGAAATATAGAATTGAGCCTGTTTAGCTTTTTATTGGTCACCCCCAATTTTGCTGTCCTTGGTGATTCTTTAAAAGGCTGGCATCTATTGATTCTACTAGACTTTCATATTTTTTTGGTAGCATTTCCTTTCCAAGGATTATACACTTTCCTTCAGTTAGTTTAAGTTGTATAGCAAGCTATGTTTTACATCCTCTATAAAGTAGATTTTTAACTGAGAGAAATTTTCTGCTCTAAAAGAAGAGAACTATTAAAAAAAAAAAAGAAAACTAGCCATTGCCACCCCTACCATCACCCCCTAAAGAAATGCACAGCTATCAGGACCTGAACTTTTTTTTTTTCTTAAGGCAAGCTGCCACAACGTCATACAACTTCTCCAGGAGAAACTCAAAAGACAGTTCCAAGGCAGCCATGGGCTTTCATGGCCTCAGTGTCCGCCATTTTGCTTTTGTCTCACTGAACCGCAAGAAGCCACATAGAACACTTCACACTGTGTTCTGTGCCATCCAGGACCAAGATGTGTATACACCTAGTAACCAGGATTGCTCTCAGTGGAGTAGGAGAGTCCATTAAAGAACTAGCGTACCCATGTTACCGTCCTCTTAATTTTAACTTTTCTTTCTGTGCCCCTGTTGCTTATACTTTTTTTTTTTTTTTTTTTTACCAAGTCCCATCAACCTCTTTCTCCTCAGTGTGCCCTTCCCAGTTTGGTTTTGGCTTTGCTTTCAGCTTAAAAATTCTTTAACATCGCTTGGATTCATCTGCCCTCTACTCCACTGCCAGTATTTTAACCAGGCTTTATAATCTCTTTCTATTAACTTTCTCCCTCCATATGAGTTCTGACAAATCTTTCATTTCCCATGGTTTTCCTCTTTTACTAGTGGCCTTATAAAAAAATATCTAAAAAAAGTTTTAATAGGAAGCAGTGAGATTATAGAGGAAGTTAATCTGAGGGAAATGGTTGTCGGAGAAAGGATTCTTATTTTCAAGGAAAATTTGAGTAGAATGAAGTAGACAGAGAAAAGAAGTCTCTTTCATTCATCATCTTTCCAAAGTGCACTTTAGTAAAGAAAGCTATTTAGTGTCTAGCTTTTTTATTTCTCCATTACTGGAACTTTCCTTTCTCAATGATGAGCTTTCTTTCAGTTTGTAAAATTACTAACAAAGATAAATGTGGGCAGCCATTTCTTCATGTATTTAAAATAAAGCTCCCTCATGCTCTCCCCCAAATGTTGACAATCTATCCCAAATGTTCAGCTTTATTTTGTCTCTAGCTTTATTTTGTCTAGCCTTCAAGTTTTAAGTGAACTATAGAGAGAGATATACGTTTAAAATCTGGAAAATTGTGTATGGACACTTCATTCCCCTGAGTCCCATAAGAACTCAGTGTGCAAAGGAATCAATCAATTAGTAGTCACCTTTTGTACTGAATAGAAATGCATTTTATATGTGCTAAATATGTGATCACTTTTTAGATGTATGGGAAACGAGCACCTTGGGAAGATCCCTCAAAGTGGGTGCTTGATACATACCCATGGAGCTCAGCATCTTTGCCTCAGGAGGGCCCAGCATTACTTCAGTTGCGACCAGAAGATGTTGGGTATGAGGGCTGCATATCCACAAAGGAAGCTACAACCTCAAAGCACATTCCACAAACTGACACAGAGGGGGATCCCCTGGTAAGAAGCTTATAGTTTGATTCTTCCTGTATAATCTTGACTATAGTGTGTGGTCATTAGTATTTATGCATCAGAGACATTAGTTATCCTAGGTAATATTTGAAACTGTCCTGATATTGGTACTCAGTTTTAAAATTTTTACCTTTTGCCTACTTTCATTGGGTGAAACTCTTAAAATGAAAGACCAAACTCATATGCTTAAAAATAATCAAAAAAACACTGAAACCAGGCTGAACTCTGCAGCCATAATTTTTCTTTTATTATGCAGAAAATTGTGTAAATAAATCAATAAATTTTAAACATTCAGTACTCAATTCATTAGGTATGTAAGAGAAAACTGAATTTTGTTCTAAAATGAAAGAAACCAAAAGAATATAATCTAATGTATGCTTGAAGAACTAAAGAATGTTTTACATGTATCTGACTAAATTTAGAATTAGTCCTCTGTTGGCAACAGTAGAGAAGAATAAACTGACTTGAAATCAAAGGGACGTTATTCTCTGCCTTGCTCAGTTTGCAATCATGGAAGGCTTAATATAAGTCAATAAAACTCCAAAGTATGAATACTCTGAAAATATTAAGTACATGATGTTCTTAGTAAAATGACTTTTCTTTTGTATGTATTTTTTTATTTTTAGAGATGACTTTCCATAGACTGGTATCAAACGTAATGTGTTTGTTAGCTTACCATTCTCTTGACTAAAGGGATCACTGGGAAACCAATACAGAAAGAAGACATGCTGAGATAAAGGTTGTTATGTTACTTAAAACAAACAAAAAAGGAAATGATTAAAATCATAATCTATAACTGTACCTAAAGACAGAAAATGACTTGCTGTCTTGTGGAATACCCTTATACCAACAACCCTGACATGTATATGTCGTCATCATTTCAGCTGATCATTCTGAACATTTTGGGGTTTATATGTGAACCATCTGATGAAGTTTCATGATTTTTTTCCCAACGAAATGCACACACACAGAAGATTTTGCATACTATTTCGAAAAGTTCCATAAAGTCACAGAGATATATACATTGACCTACTTAGAGCCCAGGGTTCTCTTATTTAGGACTTTTGGTCTAGGCTATAAACTTCTTAAGGGCCTGGACTTGTATTTTTATAACAAGTATCTGGCCCTTTAGCTCATACGTAGCTAGAAATCAACAGTGGTGGTGGAATTGGTTTGAATTCTGCATAATTGTGAGCAGACACTAAGTAATTCCTGATAGAATTATTAAAATGTAATAGAGTAAAATTAAGCCTTAGAGTACAAATATGGGTTATTTCCTCTGAATTTTTTTTATAAATTCCAGTTCTCCCTTTGCAGTTTTTAATACAGTTCCAGATAAAGGTGAGGTGTTAAAAGGTTTGTTTTCAGGGTTACTCTACAGAGTATGGGACATTTACGGGATGTCCTAAATTTTCCCAATTCCCATAGTCCTGGTCAGCTAAACCCATTAATCACTCCTTTCCCTGGCTCAGGATGCTCTTGTCTTCTAGTATGGAAAAGAGATCAGGATCTCCACATTCTGAATGAGAATCTGGGTAAAAAAAATCTCTGATTCCTAACCTGCTGTTCACCTAAACATCTTAAGGAACAAGGGGTTATGATATCTGACATGTTAAATGACAAAAACCTTATCATCTAAAAGTCTTTGAATTAGGCACATTCTGATAGAGAAGTAAGTATCTCTCTGCGTTTATTGCTCTATATTTTTGTAATTATTGACATAAGGTAAAAACATATTTGCAGTCCAATTAAATCAGAAAAAAATCTACTATTTAATGTCAGTAATATATTTTTGAATCTGAACAAGGATGCAAGTGTTTGGCACATCTTACAGTGTTTAAAAATATAATGTGTATTCATCATCAACAAACTCATTAATTTCATTCATTCAGTAAATATTAGTAAATAATAAGTATGTACTCAAGGCAAAGACCTGGTGATCAGAAAATAAATAAGATCTCATTTCTGATCTTAAGAAGTTCACAGTCCAGCCATGGAGAGAGACATGTATATATATGAATTATAGTAAAATAATGATAGAAGTATATCCTAGATAGATATATCCTAGATAGAGTTGCGAGTCTGTTGAGGAAGTGATTAGGAGAAAGCTCCAGAGGAGGAGAGGCTTGAGCTAGGTCTGGAAAGATGAATAGAAATTCATCATGGGGTTGGGTGGAGAAGACCCAAAATTAAGAAAATAGCACGTGAAACGTGATGGAACAGTACAGTAAAGATAATGAGTTTAGGGAGCTGTATACAAATTGTTGGGATTAGAACAAAAGGGACGGGAGGAATTACAGCTACAGAAGTCTGCAACTGTAAAATCATGTGAAGCCTTGTTTGTCTTGTAGGAAGTTAAAATTTTATCACACAGACAATGGGGAGCCACCAAAGGTTTTTGAGCAAGGGACTTATCTCATTAGATTTGCAGTTTATAAAGATCACCTTGATAATAGAATAGAGGGCAGATTAAAGGAGAGAGGATGGAGGCTGGGAGACTAACAGATGTGTAAATACCAGGGATGATAAGGACCTATGGAGGTGTTACAAATGTAAGACATTATATTTCTCACCCTGGGTATGGGAAAGAAGGAGGGGGGAAGAGAGGAAGGAAGTACTTTTGTAGAGAATAATGATCTATCCGAGTGACTACTGAATGGTATGGAACCTTACCTCCCTCTTGTAATCTCCTTTGACTTGAATGTACAAAGCAACCCTATGAGAAGGCAGAGTAAAGCCTTCATATGTATTTATTATGAATCTGAGATTCTGAACTTATTCTAATAGAACGTATTTACTATATGGCACCATTTTCAAAAATTAAGACTTTAATAATACTGTTATTACACGGTAAAACTTTTACAACAGTCAGCATTCAAGTGATTTCAAACATTTGTGACTGAGATAGAAGCACAACCCTTGAAATCATTTCTGCTCTTGGAAGGTGCTCAAAACACAGTTCTCTTTTACAAATCATCTTCACCCAGATGCTTGAATATACAGCCGCTACTAATAAGGGAGGGATTGACAAAAGAAAGGAAAAAGGGAATATGAATGTGCATGAAGGTAGGGGTGTGTGTGTGTGTGTGTGTATGCACTCAGACGCACGAAAGAGACAGAGAAACAAAGAAGAGAGGAGAGAGAAACAGTATATTGATGGAGACATTTAGCTTTTTGACTCACTGGATTTAAGAGGTTATCACCAACTACTTTAATTTCGTATCTTTATGTAGCTAGTTTAATAAATTCAGGGAATTAGACAAAAAATTATTTTGAAAAATATTGTCCTAAAGAATATTAAAATGACTTTAAAATATGCTATAAAATATGCTATAACTGTAGCTTCTTCATCAGAAAGGCATCCTTGCTGGAATTGGTAATTACCAGTTTGTCATTTTATTTCACAGGTGTTTTTTGAGCACACATTTTACGCTGAGCATACAAGCATGCAGAGCCTAACATATGACTAAGGAATCCTTTTTAGATTTCTCCTTTCTTTGGGATCAGATTCCCTATATTTCTGAGTTGGAAAAAAAAAAAAAAAACAACTTTGATTACATTATGAAATAGCAAAGTTAGCGCGCATTAAACAATACAAAGATTATTACAATTTACAGAAACCCTTGATAAGAAAACAACCCTCCCGAAGACATGTGCCATTTTTTCTGTGCTTTCTAAAACTGTTGAACCATTTATTCATGGTTCACTTTTAAACAGTCTTTCTTTTTCCATCCCTACCAGTGGATCTGCAGATCTATCAAAATCCAAGCAAGGTGGCTGCCTTTTATTTTCTAATACATGGAAATGCTAGCTGTCTTTCTCCCCAGCTGCTTTCATGCCTACGTCCCTTTTATGAGAACAAACATTGCCATTGTCCTATAAGGCTGGGAAACTTGAGACAGCCGCTCTTGTTCCAGAAGGTGGTTTTAGTTTTCAGTGAGATATCCATCATATTTTAGCCAGACATTCAACAACCACAGAAACTTGACAGTGATTCTTCCCTTCTCCCTCTTCCAACGTTCATGGTCGGCTTCATTTGGTCACCTCTCGAGGTCAGCTCCTAAGCAGCAGATGGGGGGGCTCCATTCCACTCCATCCCCACCTCCTCTCCAGGGACCGTGTCCGGGAGCCCATGCGTGCGTCTGCCTGTAGGAACATTCAGGACTTTCAGTTGTCATTCAGTGCTTTCTGCTTCTCGCAGCCAGAAAGCTGAGCAGCTTGGTGTACTCTCCAGCCACGAGCCCAGATGTCCAGCTGTGATACAGTTTCCTTTCCAGTCTCCCTGCTGGAGCTGTATTCATTTACAACTGCAAATCAAAGACTTACCCGGAGGCCCTATTTTGTCGTTATGGTTTGCTGTTGTAGTCATGTTCGGGAGAAACAGTGTAGGAGCCAGGGGCAACTAGTAAAAATCTAAAATTTTTTTCCGTTTCCCTTGGAGGGGATGAGATGGGTCGTCCGTGTGGCTCGGGGCCGTGTGTTTTCTGGGACTGGCTTCCTCGATGCATCATCGCCTCCATCGATGTCTCTTTTTCTTCCTTCAGATGAATATGCTAATGAAACTCCAAGAAGCAGCCAATTACTCGGGCACACAAAGCTGCGACAGTGATAGCACCAGCCACCGTGAAGACGTTTTGGATTCGTCTCTTGAATCTACCCTCTAGAGGGTGAACAAAGTTAGGGGAAAAGACTATGCTTTAAAAAAAAAAAAAAAAAAAAAAAAAGGTTAAAAAGTAAGGTATTTTCACTAAACCACTGCCAATATGAAAGCGCCCTGACCCAGGGCCGTGGTCTCCAAGGAGGCAGTAGAACTAAGTTTGAACTGCCAAGATGCTAAATTGACACGGAAGCGTAACTTGCTTTCCTTTCTAGGCATTTTTATATCCGTGGAGTGATGTAAGGCTCCATTACTCAACTGGAAAGGACCCTAATGACAGGGCAACTGAATAGATTGCACATGGGATTAGCCAAACTGGACTTTCTGTTTTTCCTCTTTAAAAGTTTACAATGCAGACCTTTTTTTTTGTTGTTGTTCCTTCCTTTGGTTTCCTCTGAGGGGCTGTTCTCCCCAAGCAGGGTCCATTCTTCTGATCCTTCCAAGCTCCTTTGTGCCACATGGTGCTGGTCACGGAGCCCCAGTAGTGTTTGTGTTGTGCGCTCACCCCATTTCCTAAATGAAGAGGCCAGGCCTCCGCAAGCACAAATGGAATTGTGCAACCCCCAGGGAAACACTGCTGTGACAAGCTGGAGAAGTGCCAGTGTCATTCAACTGCCATGATCACAGGATGTGCTCCACCCTCTTTTTAGTGTCTGAGTCACGGGTTTGAAAAGGTGGTTTTTACCACCGTGGTCTTTTTAAACCACCTGCCCACTCCCTTAAAAAGAGTTTTATACCAATTATTAGTCAACACTGATAAAAGGCTTTTTTAGGGCTTTATTTGTTTGAGCCTTGTCAGTGAAAAGAAGCAACATTTCCTATGGTGCTGTCTCACTGCCTTAAAACCAATTTCTACAACAGTTTAACAGTTGGTTTAAATCCTGAACCATTGGTAATTGCCACTGTCTTTTCATTTACAACACCGGTTAACGCAGTAGCCATCTCTCTCTAGTTTTGTGTTTGTTTTTTGAAGAAATGGATAGGAGAAAGATCAGTATTTTTACCTTGTGAATAGATTGCTTTGCCTCTCCTCCAAAATACTCAAGTCAACCCAGAAACCCTCTTTGACTGTCACTTCAAAGCGAAGCCATGTGGCTAAATTTCATCCAGCTCTAGGGGAAAGAGTTTCAGAAGGCGGGAGATTGTGATTTCTTATCCAGCAGAGCTGGAAGCAGTAGATGCAGCATGAGCACAACGATTCCGCTTTTCTCCCCTATTCTTTTTTTTTTTTTTTTTTTAATTATTATGAGTTTTGAGCATGTTGTTTTGATGGATATTGTTGTACATGAGAAATTCAGCATTCGAGAACACTGATGCAGTGAAGTCACTGTGGATGAGGAAGCGTTTATACTGTAAAAGGACGTTAGATTTGCACAGTCTACTGGGTAGGTATTGTAAATAATCATTTTAAAAACTTGCACAAATCGAAACAAACACACACACAAAAATTGTATTTTATCCTGTGGATGTTAAGAGATGTTTCACTTGCTGAGATTTCCTGTACATTGCAAATACAGAATGCAAACCCTCAACACTGTTATGATCTGGTGTGTTTGTCCTGTATTTACAGTTGTGATGACCATGCAGGAGCTATCAGTGCTAGAGTGAGCATGCTTCAAAACTGTCCATGAAGCCAATCCATTTTCGGAAAAGTAAAAATGTCTGAAAATGCATCTGTCGTGGCAGGCTTTCAAGAGAGTGCATGAAAACTGATGGGAGTGATTGGAGGAGTTCCCACCACACACAGGGGACAGGTTTGAAATTTATCAACCCAAGGGCTAGGCCATGGTGTAGGCTTGTCCCATGCACGTGAAAATGTGCTACTTTCAGGACGTGCAATTGGTGCTACTCTCTGTGACCACCCACGGGTCAGTTGCTGTAGAACAATAACAACACGAGACATCTGTGCAGTTGTCAGAATGTCACTCAGTCTATAGGTCCTCCACGGTGCTATTGCCCTAAGGGAAATCGGAACTGAATTTATGCACATAGAATGGTCACCCTGACTACGAAGCCTCAAACGTGGATCACATCTGTGGTGAAGCATCAATATATGTAGCTGGATGAGTGACTAGTGGCCCTTGTATAATATGTGATCTAAGAAAATTGCTAATCTTTCCCTGCCGTTTTGAGAAACACAGTCCAAACACGATCATAAACAAATTCCTGCAATACATCCCAGTAGGTCCGCCTAGTTTACAACTTAAACTAGTTTGTGAAACATTTGTCTGTATACATTTTATATTTTGTACATTTTTGATGTAACATATCATGTAAATAGAAACAGTGAAATAAATCATCTGAAAAGTTTTGTAGTCTTTGTAAAGCCCCGACAACAAGTACTTGGTGTCAGTGGACATAACTGGGTGATGTATTTTCTATTGGTTGATTGTTCCTCTAGCTTGTAAACCAGCTTGCATATATTTTTTTGCAAATGTGCACCCTGTATCTGTCTAAATTATTACTTTGCCATTAAAGTGGAATTATTTATTGACAACAAGGTGTGGCGTCTATATATGGAGAAAATTGAATAATTATGCACCGTAAGTATCAAGCTTTAAAATGTTGCTTGTACTATTAATATGCCATAAATAGGGATGTATGTGAATTTTTATTTTTCATTTCTTGTAGAAAGGACCTCATAGCTTTTAAGTAAGGAAATAAATTGAAGGCACTAGGTATATCTTTTTAAATGAAAAGTATTTATTCAGTGAATATTTTTAGAAAAGTCTGACTAGTCTACCTAAATGGTTATAAAATAAGCATTCATATAAAATAAAATGTTGATATTCACTTAATTATTTGTTTTTATTCCATTAACTCTTTTTTTTAAGCTTTTAGCTCTAAAGATGCTTTTAACATAAAATATTTTTTCTGGTGGTGCTTTATTTTTAATAGAGATTATAAAAAGAAACGGAACCCCGTTTAAAATGAGAATTTTTTCAAAGCACCTCAGTCTCCAACCCCAGTAATTGGAATGTTCATTTGGGTACTCTAAGTAGGGTTTTAATTCTAAAAACAGGAAAATTAGAACAGTTATTGAGCAAAAAAAAAAAAAAATATATATATATATATATATATATTAGTTAATATGGGTCTAGTATCCATAATGGATTAAAATTTAGGAGATTGGGAAATTTCCACAATTCATCTTATCCAGATAAACACTGAATTAATTCAAAACTGGAACATAATTCTGACACATGCAACATCAGGCTGCATAAGTGTGAATCCCAACACTGTCATTCTTCTCTGTGTGACCTTGGCCAATTTACTCACCCTCTTTATGCCTAGTTTCCTCACCTATCAAATGATGATCAGAATAATACCCATTTCTCAACAGATTACTGTGTTGTTCAGGGGTCAACAGTATTTTTAAAAAAATTTTTAAGAGTGCATCTTTTAACCAAGTTTTCTCATTTATAACATGGTGGTAGTAATAGTACCTACCTCATAAGGCTGTTGGTAGCAGTGAGTTTAGATCTGTAAAGCACTTAAAACAATGCCTGGCACTCAGGAAACTGAATAAATGCCAGCTGCTGTGTTAGCACTGCCATTATAATAAATTAATAATGTCAGTAGTGTAACAAATACTCTCAAGATTCAATTTGTAAATGTATTCATGGTAATATTAAAGTCTTATGAAAAGTAAGTCTTTCATCCAGTTTCCTAATCTGTAAAATGGGATAGTTATAGTATCTACTCATAAGATTGCTTTGAAGATGAAATATTTTATTTATTTATTTTAGATATTTTCAATTTTTTTATTTTTACTTTTTAATTTTGTTAGAATATAGTTGAGTTAAATGTTGTGTTAGTTTCATGTATATGGCAAAGTGATTCTGTTATGCATATATTCATTCTTTTTCAGATTCTTTACCCATATAGGTTATTACAGAATACTGAATAGAGTTCCCTGTGCTATACAGTAGGTCCTTGTTGGTTATCTATTTTATATATAGTAGTGTGAGTATGTTAATCCCAAGCCCCTAATTTATCCCTCCCCCCCCCCCCAACATTTCCCCTTTGGTAACCATAAGTTTGTTTTGAAATCTGTGAGTCTGTTTCTGTTTTGTAAATAAGTTCATTTATATCTTTTTAAATTAGATTCCACATATGAGTGATAGCATATGATATTTGTCTTTCTCTGACTTACTTCACTTAATATGATAATCTCTAGATCTATCCATGTTGCTGCAAATGGCATTATTTCATTCTTTGTTATGGCTGAGTAATATTCCATTGTATATATGTGCCACATCTTCTTTATCCATTCCACTGTCAGTGGACATTTAGGTTGCTTCCATGTCTTGGCTATTGTAAATAGTGCTGCAATGAATGTTGGGGTGCATGATGGGTTTTCTCCAGATATATACCCAGGAGTGGGATTGCTGGATCATACGGTAGTTCTATTTTTAGTTTTTAAGGAACTTCTACTGTCCTCCATAGTGATTGTACCAATCTACATTCCCACCGGCAGTGTAAGAGGGTTCCGTTTTCTCCGCACCCTCTACAGCATTTATTGTGTGTAGACTTTTTGATGATGGCCATTCTGACTGGTGTGAAGTGATACCACATTGTACTTTTGATTTGCATTTCTCTGATAGTTAGTGATGTTGATCATCTTTTCATGTGGTTTTTAGGAAGATGGAATGTTTTAAAATACAAGAAGCACTCAGAAAAGTCTGTCACATCTTAAGTGCTATATGTTGGCTATTATTATTACTCAACAAATGTTTATATTATACACCTAGTATGTGCCAAGCAACTTTCTTAGGCATCAGAATCATTGAGACTCAGGCCACAAACCTAAGTGACTTACAGTTAGTACAATTGGGTCTCTGCTTCTTATTTTGATGAGTACCTAAGCTCTCCACTAGAGAGTGACCAATGAGAAATCCAATGAATAGTAGCTAAAAGATATTCAGACAGTGGTAGAATCAACAATACCAGGGGATTATGTTTAAATTTGGAGAAATTCAAATACCTTTATTTCAGACTTTTGGACTTTAATGTTAAAAAAAAAATCACAGTATTTTTATAAGAAATAAGCCACCTTAAAAATTGTCTAAATCTATGTCTTTGATCAGTTAAGACGTTTAAAAAGCTTCAACAGTGTTTTGCTTGCCGGGCGGGGGTGGGGGAACCGACTGATGGGTAAAATATTGCATTACTGAATTCAATATTAATTTTTAGTTCAGTGAAGATGATTTGGATAAGTAATCGTTGGAGGCTCTCTTCTCCACATGAAATATACATTATCTCTTAGTTACTCAGGAGTTCATCAGCAAGAAAACAAATTTATAGAAATTAAACATAGCACTTTCTGAACTAGAATCTTATTAGAGAAAAATGAAAGTTCTCAAGTTGTTTTCCATAAAATTGTAAAAAAACTTGTAAACATTTTATTTATCACTGGAATTTTTAAAGTTTGCCTGAATATTCTAGACTAGCATGGTACAGTTGAAGCTGGTGAACAACTGAGTAAATAATTTTTACAGTGATTACATGTTAAAATGAAAATACTTTCAGTATATTGGATTATTTTAACTGTAGTATTAAAATTAATTCACCTGATTATTTTTCCTTTTTTAATGTGGCTACTACAAATTCTACAATTAAATATGATGTTCATATTTGTGTGTCACTTTATATTTCTATTCCTGTTGGATAATACTACTATAGAAACATTGATCTTTATAAAACGTAAATGTGATCACCTACCTCCCTCACCTCTTTTGCATTTTGTTTTTAGGAATAAGGTTCAAATGTCAAAGGACAATTCTTTGCTCAATCTGGATTTTGCTTATCCCTTGACTTCCTTTTTCACCATGTCCCCTGCCACCATTTTGGTCTGTTCTCTACATTAGCCTAATTGTAGAACCTAGAAGTAATTGTTGAAACATTAACATCAACTTTCCAGACAATTTAGCTATGAGCATGCATCAGCATTTTCTTATAATCGTGATGTATGGAAAAAACTTCTGGTATGCCAATTTAAAGGTTTCTCTCTTAGGGAGACATTTATAGAAAATGTAGATTAGACAAAAAAAAAAAAAACCTACTTAAAGATTCCCAGCCTTTTGACTGTCAGGTAGATGCGTGAGTAGATGGTTTCCCAAATCAAATATTAATCCCATAAGTAATTAGGCAATTATTGAAAATTACTAAACATGTATCAATGTTCTGATTTATTCAAAGAAGATTACTAGTTTTATCAAGCAATAACATTTTGTCCCAGACCAGGTTTAGAACACTATTTTTTTTAACTTTAATTTACTTCCTTTATCCCCAAGGCCCTTAAGCATTCTCAAATGCCATTACCTTAGACAAGCCCTCTGATCCCACAGACTAGGTCAAAAATCTGAGTTATTTGCTTTTCTAGATCCACATATATATATTGTGGGTCACTTATCATGTTCGATTCCAGGGCCTAGAATATAGTGCACTCTCAATAAACACGTATTGAATAAAAATATTTCTGAACACGGAGACAGCAACTGAACTTTAGCTTATGGTAAACAAAAGCATTAAATTTGAGAAGAACCACTTTTACAGGTAGAACTCCCTGGAAAGCCAGATTAATAATTAGATTGCTGTTTAATGACCACAGAAGGAGGAGGATAACCTGAGGATTTGTGGCATCCAGTACAAAATACTGCCTCACGCTTGGGATTTTTTTTTTCCCTTTAGATGTAATGTACTACATACCTTCCACCAAGTTTTCGTTATTCTTTCTGCTTTTCAAGTCCTTTGAAGACGTCTTAGTTGTATATAGCACAATTTAAATGTGTGGACTTTTTAGGGGAAGAGATAAAATACACCAAGAGGTTGGAAATGTAATGCTAGAGCCCAGAAGACAGGTGGAGACTGGGAAGATCAAAATAGGAATCCTTAGCATAAAAATGAGAAGTGATGTGAATTTCACTTTGGGATGTTTTCCCACAAGAAAGATCTTGACCGAGAGGGGAGACAGCAGAAGCAAGAAGAACTACAATCCTGCAGCCTATGGAACAAAAACCACATTCACAGAAAGATAGACAAGATGAAAAGGCACAGAGCTATGTACCAGATGAAGGAACAAGATAAAACCCCAGAAAAACAAATAAATGAAGTGGAGATAGACAACCTTCCAGAAAAAGAATTCAGAATAATGATAGTGAAGATGATCCAGGACCTCGGAAAAACAATGGAGGCAAAGATCGAGAAGATGCAAGAAATGTTTAACAAAGACCTAGAAGAATTAAAGAACAAACAAACAGAGATGAACAATACAATAACTGAAAGGAAAACTACACTAGAAGGAATCAATAGCAGAATAACTGACGCAGAAGAACGGATAAGTGACCTGGAAGACAGAATGGTGGAATTCACTGCTGTGGAACAGAATAAAGAAAAAAGAATGAAAAGAAATGGAGACAGCCTAAGAGACCTCTGAGACAACATTAAACGCAACAACATTCATATTATACGGGTCCCAGAAGGAGAAGAGAGAGAGAAAGGACCAGAGAAAATATTTGAAGAGATTATAGGGGAAAACTTCCCTAACATTGGAAAGGAAATAGCCACCCAAGTCCAGGTAGTGCAGTGAGTCCCACACAGGATAAACCCAAGGAGAAACACGCCGAGACACATAGTAATCAAATTGGCAAAAATTAAAGACAAAGAAAAATTATTGAGAACAGCAAGGGAAAAATGACAAATAACATACAAGGGAACTCCCATAAGGTTAACAGCTGATTTCTCAGCAGAAACTGTACAAGCCAGAAGGGAGTGGCATGATATACTTAAAGTGATGAAAGGGAAGAACCTACAACCAAGATTACTCTACCCAGCAAGGATCTCATTCAGATTCAATGGAGAAATCAAAAGCTTTACAGACAAGCAAAAGCTAAGAGAATTCAGCACCAACAAACCAGCTCTACAACAAATGCTAAAGGAACTTCTCTAAGTGGGAAACACAAGAGAAGAAAAGGACCTACAAAACCAAACCCAAAACAATTAAGAAAATGGTCACAGGAACATACATATCGATAATTACCTTAAACGTGAAAGGATTAAATGCTCCAACCAAAATACACAGGGTTGCTGAATGGATACAAAAGCAAGACCCATATATATGCTGTCTACAAGAGACCCACTTCAGACCTAGGGACACATACAGACTGAAAGTGAGGGGATGGAAAAAGATAGTCCATGCAAATGGAAATCAAAAGAAAGCTGGAGTAGCAATACTCATATCAGATAAAATAGACTTTAAAATAAAGAATGTCACAAGAGACAAGGAAGGACACTACATAATGATCATGGGATCAATCCAAGGAGAAGATAGAACAATTATAAATGCACCCAACATAGGAGCACCTCAATACATAAGGCAACTGCTAACAGCTATAAAAGAGGAAATCGACAGTAACACAATAATAGTGGGGGACTTTAACACCTCACTTACACCAATGGACAGATCATCGAAAGTGAAAATAAATAAGGAAACAGAAGCTTTAAATGACACAATAGACCAGATATATTTAATTGATATTTATAGGACATTCCATCCAAAAACAGCAGATAACACTTTCTTCTCAAGTGCTAACGGAACATTCTCCAGGATAGATCACATCTTCGGTCACAAATCAAGCCTCAGTAAATTTAAGAAAATCGAAGTCATATAAGCATCTCTGCTGACCACAACACTATGAGATGAGAAGTGAATTACAGGGAAAAAAACGTAAAAACACAAACACATGGAGGCTAAACAATAAGTTACTAAATAACCAAAAGATCACTGAAGAAATCAAAAAATACCTAGAGACAAATGACAATGAAAACACTATGATCCAAAACCTATGGGATGCAGCAAAAGCAGTTCTAAGAGGGAAGTTTATAGCTAAACAAGCCTACCTCAAGGAACAAGAAAAATCTCAAATAAACAATCCAACCTTACACCTAAAGGAACTAGAGAAAGAAGAACAAACAAAACCCAAAGTTAGCAGAAGGAAAGAAATCATAAATATCACAGCAGAAATAAATGAAATAGAAACAAAGAAAACAATAGCAAAGATCAATAAAACTAAAAGCTGGTTCTTTGAGAAGATAAACAAAATTGATAAACCATTAGCCAGATTCATCAAGAAAAAGAGGGAGAGGATTCAAATCAATAAAATTAGAAATGAAAAAGGAGAAGTTACAACAGACACCACAGAAATACAAAGCATCCTAAGAGACTACTACAGGCAACTCTATGCCAATAAAATGGACAACCTGGAAGAAATGGACAAATTCTTACAAAGGTGTAACCTTCCAAGACTGAACCAGGAAGAAACAGAAAATATGAACAGACCAATCACAAGTAATGAAATTGAAACTGTGATTAAAAATCTTCCAACAAACAAAAGTCCAGGACCAGATGGCTTCAGAGGTTAATTCTATCAAACATTTAGAAAAGAACTAGCACCCATCCTTCTCAAACTCTTCCAAAAAATTGCAGAGGAAGGAACACTCCCAAACTCATTCTATGAGGCCACCATCACCCTGATACCAAAACCAGACAAAGATACTACAAAAAAAATGACAGACCAATATCACTGATGAATATAGATGCAAAAATCCTCAACAAAATACTAGCAAACAGAATCCAACAACACATTAAAAGGATCATACACCATGATCAAGTGGGCTTTATCCCAGGGCTGCAAGGATTCTTCAATATACGCAAATCAATCAATGTGATACACCATATTAACAAATTGAAGAATAAAAACCATATGATCATCTCAATAGATGCAGAAAAAGCTTCTGACAAAATTCAACACCGATTTATGATAAAAACTCTCCAGAAAGTGGGCATAGAGGGAACCTACCTCAACATAATAAAGGCCATATACAAGAAACCCACAGCAAACATCATTCTCAATGGTGAAAAACTGAAAGCATTTCCTCTAAGATCAGGAACAAGACAAGGATGTCCACTCTCACCACTATTATTCAACATAGTTTTGGAAGTCCTAGCCACGGCAATCAGAGAAGAAAAAGAAATAAAAGGAATACAAATTGGAAAAGAAGAAGTAAAACTGTCACTGTCTGCAGATGACATGATACTATACATAGAGAATCCTAAAAATGCCACCAGAAAACTACTAGAGCTAATCAATTTGGTAGAATTTGGTAAAGTTGCAGGATACAAAATTAATGCACAGAAATCTCTTGCATTCCTATACACTAATGATGAAAAATCTGAAAGAGAAATTAAGGGAACACTCCCATTTACCACTGCAACATAAAGAATAAAATACCTAGGAATAAACCTACCTAGGAAGACAAAAGACCTGTATGCAGAAAACTATAAGACACTGTTGAAAGAAATTAAAGATGATACCAACAGATGGAGAGATATACCATGTTCTTGGATTGGAAGAATCAATATCATGAAAATGACTATACTACCCAAAGCAATCTACAAATTCAATGCAATCCCTATCAAATTACCAATGGCATTTTTTATGGAACTAGAACAAATCATCTTAAAATTTGTATGGAGACACAAAAGACCCTGAATAGCCAAAGCAGTCTTGAGGGAAAAAAACGGAGCTGGAGGAATCAAACTCCCTGACTGCAGACTATATTACAAAGCTACAGTAATCAAGACAATATGGTACTGGCATAAAAACAGAAACATAGATCAATGGAACAAGATAGAAAGCCCAGAGATAAACTCACGCACCTATGGTCAACTAATCTATGAGAAAGGAGGCAAGGATATGCAATGGAGAAAATACAGTCTCTTCAATAAGTGGTGCTGGGAAAACTGGACAGCTACATGTAAAAGAATGAAATTAGAACGCTCCCTAACACCATACACAAAAATAAACTCAAAATGGATTCAAGACCTAAATGTAAGACCGGACTCTATCAAACTCTTAGAGGAAAACATAGGAAGAACACTCTTTGACATAAATCACAGCAAGTTCTTTTATGATCCACCTCCTAGAGTAATGGAAATAAAAACAAAAATAAACAAATGGGACCTAATGAAACTTCGAAACTTTTGCACAGCAAAGGAAACCATAAACAAGACAAAAAGACAACCCTCAGAATGGAGAAAATATTTGCAAATGAATCAACAGACAAAGGATTAATCTCCAAAATATATAAACACCTCATGCAGCTCAATATTAAAGAAACAACCCAATCCAAAAATGGGCAGAAGACCTAAATAGACATTTCTCCAAAGAAGACATACAGATGGCCAAGAAGCACATGAAAAGCTGCTCAACATCACTAATTATTAGAAAAATGCAATTCAAAGCTACAATGAGGTATCACCTCACATCAGTTAGAATGGGCATCATCAGAAAATCTACAAACAAAAAATGCTGGCGAGGGTGTGGAGAAAAGGGAACCCTCTTGCACTGTTGGTGGGAATGTAAATTGATACAGCCACTATGGAGAACAGTATGGAGGGTCCTTAAAAAACTAAAAATAGAATTACCATATGATCCAGCAATCCCAGTACTGGGCATATATCCAGAGAAATCCATAATTCAAAAAGACACATGCACCCCAATGTTCATTGCAGCACTATTTACACTAGCCAGGTCATGGAAGCAACCTAAATGCCCATCAACAGACGAATGGATAAAGAAGTAGTGGTACATATATACAATGGAGTATTACTCAGCCATAAAAAGGAACGAAGTTGAGTCATTTGTTGAGACGTGGATGGATCTAGAGACTGTCATACAGAGTGAAGTAAGTCAGAAAGAGAAAAACAAATATCGTATATTAACACATGTATGTGGAACGTAGCAAAAATGGTACAGATGAGCCGGTTTGCAGGGCAGAAGTTGAGACACAGATGTAGAGAACAAACGTATGGACACCAAGGGGGGAAAGCCGCGGGGGAGGGGGTGTGATGAATTGGGAGATTGGAATTGACATTTATACACTGGTGTGTATAAAATTGATGACTAATAAGGACCTGCTGCATAAAAAAATAAATAAAATTAAAAATTTTTTAAAAATAAAAAAATAAAAATAAAATAAATAAAATAAAAATAAAAAATAAAATAAAATAAAAAGAAAGGAAAGATCTTGACCAAGTAGAGAAGACAGAAGAGAGCGTGAGAGATGTGGTGGACATCTCTATAGTTCATTTGGCTTTTATTTTTCAAGTGGCATAATATATTTATGCCCATTTAATGTGACATTTATAAAAGAGGGGTATAATGTAAGGGAAAAACCATTGAATTCAGAGTCAGAAAATCTGTATCCTAATCATGTTTTGTGATTTTTTTTTCAGGACGAATCAACTACTCTGTCATCTTTGTTCACCTAGATTTTATACCCTAAAGATGGTGACAGATAATGAAATGTACCCAGTGCAAATGGAGTCATTCTATACATCATCTGTGATACACATAATATGTATCTATCAGTTCCCAGAGAACCATATTCCTGGGAAACAGTGGAAAGTCTAGAAGTCAAGTCATAGCCCAGCGAAGAACACTTGAGTGTTTATGAGTATCGTCGTGTTGAGTGTGATTTGGTCCTAACTTGGTGTCCTGAGTGGAGGCAGCTGAATATAAGCTGATTTTTGAGGGTGGTATTCAAGGTGTAGATTAGAAGCTGGACCAAATTCCCTATAGACGCTTCGAATGTGGTGGAATGATCGTTTGCCTAACATCAGTATTTTTTGAGGGTGAGCTGCCTAGCTCCCAGGAAAATGGCTTTCTTGGGAAGCTTCACATTCCCTAGTCCAGCCCTTTCACGGGTTACCGTGGGACATAGGTACTGGGAAGACTCTTTAGCCCGTTGGCAGGCTAGAGACTCAGACAGTGATGGGGCAGTGCTGCACAGAAACCTGGTATGGGTTGGACTTCTGAGGCCGAAAGCGAGCGCAGTGAACAGCCAAAGTCAGGCTCATGGTGGCTGGAGATAAATCCTCCAATCTGGCCACTGCCTAAAAGCTAGGGGCGAGTCTTTGCCAATATCAGTGGTTTCTCAGAGGGGGGAAATTCACCTGGACTCTGCTCACTTGTGAGGCTTCATGCTCTTTAGACTATTACAGCCCTTCCAGTATAAATATAATATAAGCTGCACATGCCGTTTTACATTGTCCAGTAGCCTTATTACTAAAAGTAAAAAGAAACAGGTAAAATTAATTATAATAATGTACATACTTTATTATCTTGACATATCAAAAATATTGTTTCAACATATAAAGAAGCTAAAATCCTTTTTAATAAGATTTTTAATATTTTGCATTTTTTCTTTTTTTTTGTACCAAGCCTTTGAAATCCAGCATGTATTGTACACTTAGAGCACATCTCAATTTGGAGACTAAATTTTCAGAAGGACTTAATCTGTACTCAGATTTCAAAAATTCACAGTTAAAAGGATTCACATAGGTAAGCTGTTCCAAACATAGTTAACATGAATTGAGTATCGGTTTTAAATTTAAATTTTAGATAATTACCATTAAAGTTAAAAATTGAGTTCCTAAATTGCTACAGCCTGCACGTGCTAGGTGCAAATGACAACACGGGGCTTTAAGTTGAAACTTTTCCAATGTATTCAGACTCGTTTTTCCCTTCACATGCAGATGCTGAGTTACAACAGTTGCTTGTAACTATTGCAGTGACCCACTGAGTGAAAAACCATGGAGTCCTTAATAAATGTGTCCACTTCTTGTCTGGACATCTCATTTCATATATATATATAATATATACATATATAATATATGTACATGTATATACAGTAATTATATAATTATATGTATATATATCTTCATATCTTTACATATATATATCTCCATATATTTACATATGTCTTCTTAATCCCAGGACAAAAATTGTCTACTCATCCCACACTTGGATGGAAAAGGACCTCTCCTCAAAGAGAGACAAAAGTTCTTTTTCTGACAGGAAAGAATTCTCTTTTCTAGATTAAAAAAAAAAAAAAAAAAAGAGTTAACATCCAAAGACATTTTAAATAGCAGAATGACTCCCAGAGCAAGATCAGAACTTCAACGCAAACCTGTCAATAATATTAACATATATAAATATAAAAAGAGAATGTTTTTAAGATTGCAGGTAGGAGAATAAGAGAGAAATATCTACAAATACACTAAAAATGGACACGCATACTAAGTATGAGAGAGAAGAAACAGATTAAAGCAGTGCTTTTTCTGATCTGGATAAAATATCCCTCAGGGCTAGCCACCTACTTTTTTTGCCCACATTCACTGTTTACCAAACAACATTGTAATTGTTTATCTTGCTTTCTAGAAACCCCCAAACCTATAAAGGTATTTCTCAAATGTAACATTTTTTTGCTTTCTTTTTCTTATATATTAAAATTCAGTGAATATTTCTTTCCAAGATCTGAAACCTCATATTTCCTTGACTACACATGGTTGGTTTTTTTGTTTCCTTGTTTGTTTGTTTGTTTTTTAAGATCTGCTACTAGAAATTATTTCATCTGCAGAAGCCACAGGGCTGACTATAGAGAACACACTGTAAGACGTCCCCTTGTGAATGTAGCACAGTAATTAGCCTTATTAAAAAATAGTATACCCTTTAGCTGTTTGCTTTCTTCAGCATCAATCAGGAGTTTTATTAACTAGCTTGAGAAAAAGATGTCTATTATACTGGGGCACGCTCAGAAACTGGAAATGATTAATACCCCAAACAAACATTACGGTTTAAGTAAAATGAATGAGTTATCCTATCAAATAAAATTATACTTGGTACTAATGTTATCTTAAATGCAAACCTGAAAATAAAATTTCTATATGCCATTAGCACAAAACAATAGTGGAGGAAAGTTTTCGGGTGAGCCAGTTGGCGGGTGTAACTATGCGAGAGCAATTCATGTATTACTCCTTGCAGGACACCATGGACTTGCAGCATGCTCTGGAAATTTCCTTCTCACAGAATGACTTACAGAAGATATGCAGGACCTCCAGAGAACTAGAAACTAGATCATGTGCAAACAGAGGAAAACATTTTACCAGCCAGGCAAATATTGATACTGCCAGAAGCCGGCCTACAGTTATATTGTGACTATTAATTTCAAAGAATGGTCAAGTTGCAGATCAGGTCTCAACATTACTAAGGCAAAAATGAAATAGGAGTTTGAACATATCATAGGAAAATACTGTAAACAATTTTATTTATGTATTTATTCATTCATTTTAGGCTGTGTTGGGTCTTTGTTGCTGCTCGTGGGCTTTCTCTAGTTGCGGCGAGCGGGGTCGACTCTTCGTTGTGGTGCGCGGGCTTCTCATTATGGTGGCTTCTCTTGTTGAGGAGCACAGGCTCTAGGTGCGAGGGCTTCAGTAGTTGTGGCTCGTGGGCTCCAGAGCACAGGCTCAGTAGCTGTGGCGCATGGGCTTAGCTGCTCTGTGGCACATGGGATCTTCCCGGACCAGGGCTTGAACCCGTGTCCCCTGCATTGGCAGGCGGATTCTTAACCACTGCACCACCAGAGAAGTCCCTGTAAACAATTTAAAATCATTACCATTTATTGGGAAATCAACCCATGTTAATTTGAAGAAAAAAAAAGATCTTGTGGCCAAACAGTTGTAACTTCTAGCATACTATAATGTTAACAGTATCATAGAGATCTGTCTACAAGGTAGTGTAACCAATTTTTAGAGGGTCTACAAAAATTTCTATTAAGTAATTTTATATTACTCTTCATGTAGAACAAGGGACCTAAACTGAAGAAAAAGTGGAATCCCAGAATCAACACTACTTTTCAATCAAAGGGAACAATTTAGTTAAATGGATGCCTTTTTAATATGTATGGGACACTAATTGGAAAATGCCAAAAGAAACAACAGTCATACTGTGATAGTTCTGTTTTATGTACACTTTAGCATTTCTAAACAGATATTAAGAATCATCTGTGGCCTCTAAAGGTAAGACATTTGTTTTATCTATTGACCATCCATTATCTTATGAGTGCATTGAGTATACAAATGGCTGATTTCAAGACATAATACGTGCTAATGAAAGGATAACATTTCTCCTCTCCCCACATTTTGGCCTTAGGCCATAGGGGATAGAAATTTCACCTGGGAAGAGCTGCTGAGGGACTCTCTCTCCATCTCCACCCCCAAAGTAAGGGCCTTGCACAAGTAATGGCCTAGTATTTTGGAAAGGAGGGGTGGGGTGACGTGGCCAAGTCAAAGCCTAAACAAGTTGTGTTCGTAAAAACCTCATGTAAAGATTATTAGCCAGGTTTCCCTCAGGTTTTCTCCAGGGTCCTAACCTGCTCTTAAAAGCTCTACCCCTTACTTGAACCTGCCCAAAGTGGGAGTACTTATGTGAATGGTAATATAAGCAGCTGCTCACATTTATCTGCCAAGGAGGGCAGAATGGTCTCAAATCTACTTGTGTACAGATCCAGTTCACCAGCTTTTATGCAGTAAGCATCCCTGGGCAGGGTCTCTGCAAGCAGTGGGAGGAGATTTTGGAAAGATGTTGAAGTTCCCCAGCTTCTCCACCTGCAACCGAATGAGTCCAACTGTCTTCTGTCTTCAAATTGGCATTTATGTGTGTGATGGTGAAGAAGGGTAGCTAGGAAATCTTGATAGCATCTTTAATAGAACCCATACATGTCCACTTCTAACTACAACAGAAAGATTAAACAAAAAAAAGGTAGATAGTAAGGGACTTGAAGCCAGCTAGCTCTCATATCTTTTTAGTTGTCTTTGTTCTTAGAATTCTATTCATAATTCACTGCCTTGAACATAATAGATGTTCAATTAAAGGTGCTGAATAGATAAGGAGAGTCTTATAAGGGCCGCAAGAAAAGGTACTTATTAATTAATCATTTTTATATTTAAAAACCACTTTAGCCAAAGAACATTATTATTGGGACCATGAAATGAGAATAAATTTATTTCCAGGGCCACTTGGAATAATCTTCCAAAATTTGTTTACCACAAGAGAAACTACCTCTTATGGAATTTCTGAACTTAACTGTATTTACTGTTTGTTATTGAAGCTAGAGAACGTATGGGAATGCCAATTTTTGCCGCCTATTTTAAAGATACGTCCTCAATCAAGAATAAATGAAGCACATTTGTGGATGCATTCAACAAATAGTTTAAATAATCATTCCCAATTTATTTTTAGGAAAAAATGTCACAGAAAATTTCCTTCCTCTTGATTTACCTCCATGACCTCAAAGTAACAAGTGCAGAAAACATCCACAAAGCCAATAAACTGTCTCTATTAATGTACTTACGCATTTCATCACCTTATGCTTTCACCCATTATCCAAAATGTGGATAATTTTTATTTGCATTTCAAATCAAAAGATTATTTCTTTTAAGGATGCTTTTAAGTGATGACCATAAGAAGCACATTGTATAGTTTGTTACATTACAAGATGGAAAAACGCTTCCATCTGAGCTCATTCACCTCACCTAAGTTATAACAGAGGCTGCAAACTAATACCTTCTTGACTGATAAGGTACTAAGTGACCTACCAATGATTTTTTTCAAATTGTAATTGCTTACTGTATTAGTTTTCTGTTGCTGGGTAACAAACAACCATGTAGCTAGTGACCTAAAATCACACCCATTTATTATCTCATAGTCTGTAAGTCGTAAGTTAGGCTGGGCTCAGTTCAGTTCTCTGCTTAGGGTCTCACAAGACCAAGATGAAAGTGTTGGCTAAGATGAGTTCTTCCTTGAAGGATCTGAGGAAGAATTTGCTCCTAAGCTCATTCAGGTTGTTGGCTGAATTCAGTTCTTTGTGGTTGCAGGGCTGAAATCCCTATTTTCTTGCTGAGACCACTCTCAGCTCCTAAAGGTTTCTGGGTTCTTGGGCATGGCCTTCTATAGCTCTGAAGCCAGCAAAGGCTGTCATAGCTACCCTTGTCCTGCTTTCCCCCTCTGATGCTATGTCATTAGATTAGGTCAACCTTTTGCCCCATAATATGAAAGTCATGGAAAAAGTATCACATTAACAGATCCTATTCACATTCAAAGGGGATGGGATGATACATGGAAGGTCATTGGGAGTCATTCTTAAAATTATGCCTGCCATATTTACCAACATTTAAACATCAGGGTACTTCATACAGATATCCAGAAATCTGGTTTCTCTTAAAAGGAGAATTTCCAGCAACATTGGGTCACATTCCACCATTAGAGTTGGCTAGACGTGACAAGTGATAGCCTCTTTCAGAAGAGCATTCACCAATCGCCATTCATGTACATCCACCCACTTTCACTCTGTACCTATTTCTGTTTTCAACAACTGCCTTACAAAATAAACAATACTGCAACACAACCTTCCTGACAGAGTGCATATTCATACCTCTTCAAACCTAAATTTATCCTGGAAACTCAATGATATCTGCGCTTTGACAATAACAAGATAATCTCAAGCTGGCACTGATGTTCCTTTGCCTCTCAAGACTGATTCTTGTAATAACATTTCAGTAAACTTAGTAATTCTGAGCATGTACCATCTTTTGGTCGGATAAGTGAATAAGCGTGCACAAATTAAATGCTACCACTGAGTTAGCCCATGCAAAAGACACAAATGTACTCTCAGTGGACAAGTGTATTCCTGTGTAATCATGACAGCAGCAGAAAATGGAATCTGTCATAAAAAATAAATCATCCAAGAGTCAGACCATGTTCACACAACTCAGAACTAAATTTCATTTTCCTTGTTCTTCAGCTAAGAGTCTAAACAAACACTTATAAAACAGTCTGACAGATCACATTGTTCATCAAAGTTGGATTCTACAGCCTCAGAATTCAGATGTCTGAAACCGTGGCAGCTGGGAGACCCACTGCTTCTTGTGTGCTGGTCTCTCTGTGATCACACCTTCATTCAGTTAGGTTTTCCAGTTTCAGAAGACACAGAGTGCAGAGAGGTGGTGCAAAGCCTGCTGGCTGCTTGTTTTGGGGGGAGTGTGGGAGGGAAGTCTGGAGGTGATAAGGGTTGAAGTAATGGAATTAGCTAAAGGTTGTTGTGGGTGAGATTGTGGAGGTGCTACTTGTCAGGGTAAGACGTTCAGAAATTATCTTATGGCAGCCAGGGAATCTCATTTAGGGCAACAGAAGAGTACAGTAGTTAGAAGTCAGTCTTTGGAGCCAGACTATGTGGGTTCAAATCCCACCTCTGCCACTTCCTAGCTATATGACTTGGGGTGAATTATTTTTATACTCTGTCTTAAAATCTTAATGTAAAATGGGGACGACAATGAAGATGTGTTAATATATTTACAGCATTTAGAACAGTGCCTGATACATAGTAACAATCCAGGATATGTTAGCCATCACTACTACTCTAACAATCCATGTTGGGGCTAACACTGAGATAAAAGAAGGAAATAAGAAACCACAAATAAAACTTGTTGGAAAATAACAAACAAGTTTTATCCCTTTAAATATGTATATTAGATTCCTCTGCGCTGCTGGGAAGAGGCACACTTGAGTTGCCTCGGTTAATTAGACTTTATTTTAAACCTATTTTGCTTCTTTCTGCCTCAGGTCTAATGTTTATGCAAGACTTACTGCCATATAGCTCTTCATCTCTTTGCTTCTGTTCTCTCTACTAACTTATTTTCTTGCTAAGTGCTTCACGTTTAAATTTAAAAGAAAGGATGTGAGTGGTTTTCCCAATCACCATTAAGTGTGGCTCTTTCAGCTGTGCCTAGCATGGCAGAGAAAACACTTGTAAACCTGTGTTTCCCCTACTGCATGCTTGTGAAGGTAGGTTGCAGATAAATACATTATTTTGCTGTCTTTTCTGCTTTTAAGGTCATTGGTGCTTCAGGTTGTGGTGATGAAGAGTCTGTGAGAGAAAAGACAGAAGAGACAACAGCTTTATTGCCAAACTTTTCAACAATAGCAATGAGGAACGAATAGCTAATTTACTCAGGGGTCGTTGACTCAAAGAACAGCTCTTGTGAAGGCAACATATTGTAGGTGGCGTGGGAGAAGGGGAGGAAGCAGGACATGGAACGGCATAGAGGATGGGAATAGTTCTTGTGTCAGAATAATGAGAGGCTCAGGAGTGTTTCATAATATTAGAGAATAGAAGAAGATGGGGAATTTTAGTAAGAGTTCTTGTTGACTATGTACATGGATCCTTCTTTTGTTCTTTGAGAGATTAGGCAAAGATTGGAAACATCATTTGAACCATGCTTCTTTGATTGTGAAACTTCCCTAGCCTAACCATGTGGAACACAGTTTAAATAGGTTTATACAAGGGACAGGCAAAGAGGAGTTTGGGCACGGACATCACTCTGAGGCTCCCTAGAAGGGAGCAGTTTAATTAGATTATTCAGTACAGCAATGGATCCTGGAATTCCAAACACCATGCTGATTCTGTTACCTTCTTTGTGAGCATAATATGAATTTAATTACTTGACAAAGGACTTTTTTCAAAATATGAAATTATAAAATAACATTTGGCAACCAACAGATGTTTTAAATGCATACCTTTTGAAATCAACAAAAATTGAACTAGATACTTGCATTTGGTTTCTAAATGTGCCCTCAAGAGATCTTGTGTTCAAATGTATAGATGCTCTAGGCAATAGAGAGATGTGATTAAAACATCTGGTCCAGACAAAGATTGAAACAAATTCAAATGCGGGCTTTTCCACTTATTAGCTCCATTGCTTTAGATAAGTTAACTTGTATAGTGGATTTACATTATGTACACAAATTCTTTGATATTCTTCCCTTCAAGAGTTGGAGCCCAATTTCCCTCCAGTTGAGCTTCTGCTGAATGTAGTGACTTACTTCTAATAAATAAAGAGAAAGTGACGTGTTTGGATTTAGAGAGTAGGTCATAAAAACACTTCAACCTCCTCTCTTGGATTGCATGCTCTAGAGAAACCCAGTTGCCATGTGTGAGAACACAGCAAGCAGCCCTATGGAGAGGTCCATTTGGTGTGAAGCCAAGGCCTTCTGCCAACAACCTTGTGAGTGAGCCATTTTAGAGTTAATCCTTTAGCCCCTGTCAGGCCTTCAGATGACTGCAGCCCCAGCAAACATCTTCACTGCAGCTTCATGAAACCCTGGACCAGAGCCACCCAGCTAAGCTGCTCTCCAATTCCTGACCCATGCAAACTGTGTGAACAAAAAAATGCTTATTGTTTTAAGTTACTAAATTCTGTGGGTAATTTTTGTTACACAAGAAGTCATTTTGGTAATATTTGGAAGCCAGCATTTGACAGGGATTCAGGAAAAACATCTAACTGTCCTGGCCATTACAGTAGCTGCTAGCCACATGTGGCTATTTAAATTTGAATTAAAGTTAAATAAAATTTAATATTCAATTAACCAGTCACATTAGCTACATTTCAAGTGACTCTATAGCCACATGGGACTATTGTATTGGATAATGCAGATATGGAACATTTTCATTATCACAGAAAGTTCAATTAGTGTTTCTCTAGAGCAATGAGGCTCCAATGGGAACCTGCAAAGACTTAGGAAAACATGGATACATTTTGTGATCTTTATTTGGATTTAAATATTTGAGATGTTTGGCATGATGATTATTTTTTAAAAAAATGCATTCCAGATCATTTGGACCACTGTCTTAAAGCCAAATATTGCTAACTGATTTCTGTTCGTGATTTAAGACCTTGAATTTGGATGTTTATAATGGAGTTCCAACCAGGCAGTGCTACTCTAAACGTTGAGGGCCGTTGATAAAAGAACAGAGTTTAAGTCTCTGCATAAACAATGGGCACTTAAGATGTCTGTGATATCAACCTATGGTGTCAAACATGCTGACTGAAAGTTCAGTCATGGGAAAATCGGTTTATCAGCATAACACACTGAGAAGTCAGTGATTCACTTTAAGCAAAACAGCATTCTCTACATATGAAATTTATCCTCTTAATTTGACTATTATTGATTATATAATTTTGTTTGTATTTGTAATTATCTTTGACCTTATAAATGGATAGTGGCTATACATGCAAATATAGTGTTATACTTAACCATGGCTGTCCCATTGTAAAAAATTAGTATGATCATACTGAGATTCCATGACATTTTCCTCCTTTAAAAGTGTACCTCTATGACTCAGATTTGGAAAACAAAAATCCTAGAGATATTCCATTCATCTCAATTTGCAATTCCTAATTTCTGTGTATCCGAGTATAAATTCTTGAGCAAAAGATCCTGATTGGCCCAGCTTGAATCATGTATCCCCACTTGTCCAGTGAGCTATGATTAGGATGGCAGGTTCACACTAGTTAAATATTTCTCTCAGGCCAACTCATATTAATTGAGGTACTTTACAAAGAAGAAAAGCTGGGGAGATACCCCCAAGTTGCCATCTACAATGCTATTAACCATTAGAGATGAGAATCATGCCTGGAAAAGAAGTCTAGTTTTCCTTTCAGTTAGCAGACTTACGGTTTACCCGAGCCTTCACAGAAAAGAATACCTAAGCCTGAATGACCGGGCTGGGGGTACCTATTTTCTGCACAGTAACAAGCCCATGAGGGAGGTATTTTTAATGGGGAACCTCTCCTTGCACTTCATAGCATATCCAGTAGGTGGCCCTGTCTACGCTTTTGCAAATGCCCGTGAGTACAAGCGCTTCTTTGATGGTGCATTTCATTAGCTCTGAGACACCTAACTACTTGCAGAGAACAGGCTTCTAAAGAGAGAAAGGCTTTGATGAATGCAGTAGCCTTATATTAAGTTATCGGCATACCTTTTGTTATGTTGATTGTGCCCTGATTTTTATTTGAACCGGATGAAAAATAAAAAGGGCTGAATTTCTCCCTCAGCTATGCCCGTGCAATTCTTTCCAAGAGCTCACAGAGCTAGGTCAACCCTTGCTGGGTAAAACAGGTTGGCCTTGGGGCATGCTGTTTTCTCCAGTGTCCTCTTTTCCTGCGTCGTGGAGTGGCCTTGAGAAATGCCTCTAGAGCCCTGCTATTTATTTATGGGGGCAACCAAACTGCCTTTAGTCACTACCAATCTCAGTTTCACTGCTCTTGATTCCTCTTTTCCTCCTCTCCTCCCTCAAATCCATTTGCAAAAGGCTTCTGTCATCTTCCACTCTGCCTTGTCACCTTCCCAGGTTCCTGCATTCTTCATCCTTGCTTAGTTTATTTCCCTTTAATTTAAACCCATATCTATTTTTCACTTAGCCTTTTGAGAAGTCTCTCCAGGTTTTTCCTTAGCCTTTTGAGAAGTCTCTCCAGGTTTTTCCTCTTGAAGGTGTTGCAATTAGCTTTTTTAAGTGCTACTGACTTCCCATTGGTGGCATCCATTTAGATGGTAATGTTATCTTTGTGACATGTTTATTCAAAGGGGGAACAGGGCCTGCAGAGGTCTGAAAGGCAGGAGTTCCCATTTTCTCACAAAATTTTTTCCTGAAACTTAGAATAAATCAGATCTTCTTGAAATGCATCCTATTTCCCATAGGAACAATTGTAGGACTGGGTAAGTCACATAGGTGATAACAGACACTTAGTTATGTAAAACACATTTGGGTCACATTCAAGTTCCTAGCAATTCTAGAAGAGTTAGAACAAATGCACCTGATTCTTTGGGGACCCCAGTAAGAAATGAAGTGAAATGAAATCTTACTATGTGTTATATAGTATTAGCTCTCTCATTTCAGTTTTTTAAATAATATTTTGTATGTGTGTCTCAACACTCATAACTAGAATAGAAACAGTGGATTAGGTTAAGGTACTTAGCATAATGTCTTCTACCTCCATAATGATTTAAAATAGTAAAGTTCGGGCTTCCCTGGTGGCGCAGTGGTTGAGAGTCTGCCTGCCAATGCAGGGGGACACGGGTTCGAGCCCTGGTCTGGGAAGATCCCACATGCCGCGGAGCAACGAAGCCCGTGCGCCACAACTACTGAGCCTGCGCGTCTGGAGCCTGTGCTCCGTAGCAAGAGAGGCCGCGATGGTGAGAGGCCCGCGCACCGCGATGAAGAGTGGCCCCCGCTTGCCGCAACTAGAGAAAGCCCTCGCACAGAAACGAAGACCCAACACAGCCAAAAATAAATAAATAAAATAAAAATTAAAAAAAAAAAAAAAAATAAAAAAAAAATAAAATAGTAAAGTTAGGTGGAAATGCTCTAAATAGGCACACTTGAATCAATCATGCTTGTTTCTAGTACAAAGGTGTCTCATATTCCTTAAAATATTGTGAACAGCCAAACTCTGCACACTGAGTGAAAAAAAAAGCAGAAAGATGAGTTTATTACAAGGGTTTCAACCTGCAAGCTGAGAAATTCAAGGCTACAGGAGCAATGAGTTCTGAGTTGCTCACAGCCTAGGGAGTTTTTATGGGATACACGTGGAAGTTACTTGGCTTTTTCAGCTGATTGGTTGCCTGGTGGTCTCTTTCCTCATTTGGAACCCGGTAGCTGAGTCAGGGGAACAAGGCAGTCCAGAGATGGCGTAAACAGACTTGGCGTTTGGGGACCGGCTGGCATCCTCTGCTGATTTCTGAGAAGCGCTGTAAATTCCTGCAACTTCTGTTAGGTAAAGTTAACTTTCATTTTCTTTAATGCGCCCGCATTGCTTTAAATGGCCAACTCCATTTTGTCTCAGACGTAAGCAACTGTGTTTTAGTTTGGTTCAACAACGTTAAAAAATAAAATTCTACCCATGTGTAGAACTGGGTCACTGGGCATGAAGGATCTATTGAAATTTTATATTGGTAAAAAAACAGAATTCAACTGAGAACATTTGAGGATCGTGTTGGCTTTGTTCGGTGATTCGTGAATCGGGCAGCATGCAATCTAGCAGATAGAAAGGAGCTCTGAGGAGCCATACGAAGTGAAAGAATTGTGGGCAGAAGGGAGCAGGAACAAGAAAGTTATGCTACACTAAAAATCATGTTGGTTATTGCAAGGTCATGTTCCTTTAAGGGATGGCAGGGGTCTATCCAGCAGCTTACCTAACTAATGCTTATCAGGTGATTCCTAATTGACTGGTTTAAGATTCCATTTCTGGAAGAGAAGAAACTAATTAACTCGTCTCAGTTTGGCGACACTGGGCTTAGCAGAAGCAACTCCATTTTGTGCCTATTTGCTTGTTTTTAACAATATGCTTGCTAAAGTAAACATCAATTAAAATCACCAAATGGTATTTTTATTGATATTATAGATTACAGATTTATTTTAAAGGGCCATATCTTTTTTTTTTTTTTTCTGTACAAATAACAACTGTATTTGTCCACACCAGGATTAAGTTACTTAACAGAGAGACAGAGGGTGGTGGGAGGTTGGCATCCACAGCACCGTTTATGTCACAGGCTTCTGGAGGCACCGCATCACTCCTACCGTGGTACCACGTAAAGAGCCATATCTTTTGATTGTTGATTCCTTTTTAATAAACTATCCAAAGGAGTTTGTACAGATAATTTCCCCATAGTTAATGTTCGGAGTCTTTTTGTTGACCTTTTAGTGGCATTCACATCTGTGGTCATGCTTTTCAAAACAATATCTGAAAGACTGAATGTATCAGTAAAATATTTTAATAGTTAATGTGAGTTCTTAGAATGCCTTTTGGCAATGACTATAATCTTACGTTTTGTAGTTAAATTGACAATCAATTTATTAGAGTTCCACATTCAAAAATCATGTTTTCCTTTGGCCTTTAAGCTATTTTTCACAAATTTTATCTTGTCACGTATAAATCTAATAAATTCCATTTGAGAAAGCACAGTCACCTCTCCTCTTTTACTTATCCTTTAATTAAATTTGATTAGCTCAAGTCTAATGGTTTAAACTCTCTTAAACAATGAATTCCTTGAGCAACTTCGTTAATTAAATCCCCTAAAATATTTTAAACAGAATTTATAATTTTAATATCTTCAATTTTTAAGCCCCAACTTGACAAACTCTTGGTGTCTGAAGATGCCAAAAATGGTTTACCTGCTCCTTGCCTGAGTTTGAAACCTATTTATTTATTTTTTAGTTGATTAATTTAACAAATACTTTTATAGTGCTTACTCTCTCAGGCTGCTCTACCCCGTAGTCAAGAAGATCTTTTATTCCCAAGGTTACCAGATAAACAATTCACTCCTCTTTCCCTGGAGGGGAGGAGATGGGACAGGGGAGTTATCCACTGGAGCACCTGCAGATGAAAAGGTGAAATCAAGGGAAACATGTTCCCTCACTCACCCAGTCAACACACACATACTCAAAACCTCTGGTCTTGTATTCCTGTTACTCTTTGGGCTTATTCATTAAAGCTATGCTCAAACAGGGCTCTGACTGTCTCCATCAGTGGGGGACATCTGTGTGTGGCCTCTTCAAAAAAACTCGTACCTGATGGTAGAGGAAAGGATGACTTTAAGACTATTACAGTAGGAATCAAGACTGTTGTAAGAAGGGATAGAGAATGAACTAAATTTCACTGAAACAAAAGGTGAGAGAGTTTTAAGCACTGAGCTGAGCTAGAGGGAAAATACTGGAGGACTTTTGGTGGAGTCGGTCAATGTGATTAAGCCACCTGAGGTTGCTAATTGGTGCTTATCACGAAGTTAGGCTCCTATCCTCTCACAGAAACTGAGAGATTGAGGCTTCATCTTTCTTTTTTTATAAATTTATTTATTTATTTTTGGCTGTGTTGGGTCTTCGTTTCTGTGCGAGGGCTTTCTCTAGTGGCGGCGAGCGGGGGCCACTCCTCATCTCATTGTGCGGGCCTCTCACTATCGCGGCCTCTCTTGTTGCGGAGCACAGGCTCCAGATGCGCAGGCTCAGTAGTTGTGGCTCACGGGCCCAGTCGCTCCGCGGCATGTGGGATCCTCCCAGACCAGGGCCCGAACCCGTGTCCCCTGCACCGGCAGGCAGATTCTCAACCACTGCGCCACCAGGGAAGCCCTTTCTTCCTCTTTTTACAAAATTTATTTTACTGAAGTATAGTTGACTTGCAGTGTTGCGCTAATTTCTGCTGTACAGCAAAGTGATTCAGTTATATGTATGTATACATTCTTTTTCATATACTTTTCCATTATGGTTTATCACAGGATATTGAATATAGTTCCCTGTGCTATACAGTAGGACCTTGTTGCTTACTCATTCTATATATAGTAGTTTGCATCTGCTAATCCCAAACTCCCAATCCATCCCTCTCCCACTCCCCCGCCCCCTCCCTCTTGGCAACCACAAGTCTGTTCTCTACATCTGTGAGACTGTTTCTGTTTCGTAGATAAGTTCATTTGTGTGACGTTTTAGATTCCACATATAAGTGATATTATATGGTATTTGTCTTTCTCTTTCTGGCTTACTTCACATAGTATGATCATCTCTAGGTCGAGCCATATTGCTGCAAATGACATTATCTCATTCTTTTTTATGGCTGAGTAGTATTCCATTGTATATATATATGTACCACATCTTCTTTATTCGTCCATCTGTTGATGGACATTTAGGTTGTTTCCATGTCTTAGTTCTTGTACATAGTGCTGCTATGAACATAGGGGTGCATGTATCTTTTTAAATTATAGTTTTGCCTGGATATATGCCCAGGAGTGGGATTGCTGGATCCTATGGCAACTCTAGTTTTAGTTTTCTGAGGAACCTCCATACTGTTTTCCATAGTGGCTGCACCAGTTTACATTCCCACCAACAGTGTAAGAGGGTTTCCTTTTCTCCACACCCTGTCCAGCATTTGTTATTTGCAGACTTTTTAATGATGGCCATTCTCACTGTGTGAGGCGGTACCTCATTGAAGTTTTGATCTGCATTTCTCTAATAATTAGTGATGTTGAGAATCTTTTCATGTGAGGCTCCATCTTTCTTGATGACTACATTTAAAAGGGATGGCTCTGCATAGGTCCCTGAGAAAAAAAATTCTTTTTTTAAATTTTTTTATACAGCAGGTTCTTATTAGTTATCCATTGACATGTTAGTGTATACATGTCAATCCCAATCTCCCAATTCAGCACACCACCACCTCCCACCCCCTGCCACTTTCCCCCCCTTGGTGTCCATACGTTTGTTCTCTGCATCTGTGTCTCAATTTCTTCCCTGCAAACTGGTTCATCTGTACTATTTTTCTAGGTTCCTTTTATATCTAAAAGGGTCAGAGAAAGGAATAAGTAGAAGATTGCAGAAGATTTATATCTTAAAGGGTCAGAGAAAGGATTAAGTAAATGCTCTAAGAAAATGGATATCAGGAGCCTATAGTTAGGAAGAAAACTGTCTAAAATTTAGTTAAGCTGAGGAGTTAGACCTCAGGTGGGTGGTGTCATTTCTCACCCATAAGGCTCAAAAGTGGCTAAAAACAGTAGCCCAATAAATCAAATCTGAGTCACTCTGTACCCAAGGAGAAAGAATTAGAAAGAGGCAGCTATTCTCTTGTCCTGGCTAATATTTAGGGGTGCCTAAGAGCTATTTGTGTAATAGATCACCGTAGATCTAATCTCTTCTTTAATGTACTTAAAGTTTTCATTACATCCTTCTGCTGCTTCCGTCTCTCAAATGCCACTTCATCCTCTTCTAGGAGGTGCTTAAAGATGGTAATAAGAACAGAAGTGTATGCTGATACTTGTTATTCTGATATATTTAGTGAGCATTATAAAGGGTGGAATTTTGATTCTTGATTGAAACGTAGTATTACAAATTAACTTACTAAGATCTATGTTCTGAAGAAGAGGAGGCATTCCCTTTAAGAAAAATTCGTACCTGGAGAGTTTAATCTTTTTAAAAAACTTTCTCCAGCAGTCTTCTTCATGACCTACTGAGCTTTTGTACCAACCTGCCATTTAATATTTCAGTTCTTAGAAGGCAGCTAAACCTAATGAGGGCAGAGTTACCAGTTTTGATTTAATAAAAGCAGTGACCCTCATGTGGAAGGCGAGAAGAGGTGGACTCTATCCATAAGGGAGGAAATTAAATTTTCAAATTTTGATTCATTCTGGAATCCACACTTTTGGGGGCTAAGTTGTTAAGATACTTTACCTGAAGAAAAGCCAGATTTAATAAAATGTAAATGTAAGTATATGCTAATTGAAAAAGTTAGAAAGTGTTAGAAAATCAATTCATTTTGTAAGTGCAGTGATAAAGAAGGTACTGCAAGGGGATTTATGTAAATATAATAAAGCATTTATCTTGCAAACTTGTTAAACAGCAGTAGGTACTTTAGGAGGTGAAAATAATTAGTTCCTCAGCTCCCATGTGAGCCCAAGTCATTGTTACAATTATATTTATTTATTACTTCAAAATGACTTTTTATTTCAGTGCAACACAGACGTAGAAACCTATAATCACATCACATTTTTCCTAATAATTTTTGTTTGTATTTAATGTACAAACAATAAATTCCCATCTTTCATAATGTTATTGACCTTTTATCTCTCCTTAAGAAGACACAGTAGCACTGAGAGTTATCTTCTTGTAGACAAGGTCATTTTAGACACAACCACTCCTCTCCCTAGCCCCGCTCTAATACATTATCTAAATTTCACTCTGTGATTTTATTTTTTTTAGAATGGACATAAGACCTTGTCACTCCCTTTCTTAAAAGTCTTCTAAGGCTTCACAATTATCCAGCATAAACTTTCAGTAAGGCAACTTATAACTCATAATTAATCAAAACTCATCCTACACTAATTGCCCCCACCTTGAACTTTACATTCAATCAGATGAACTCTTATGTGCCCTTAAACATGTTGCCTATGTTACAGAACACAACTTCATGTGCCCAATGCACAGTAAAGCCAAATAAAACAAACTGTCAGAGTTTAGAGCAGAGAAAGTTTTGTTGCAGGACCAAGCAAGAAAAATGGGTGGCTCATGCTCAAAAACCCTGTACTCCTTGATGGTTTTCTGGGAGAAGATTTTATAGGCAAAATTTCGGGTGAGGGCTGCAGGGTGTGTGACTTTCTTCTGATTGGTTGGTGGTAAGGGAACAGTGTGGTGCTCTAGGAATCTTGTGCTCAACCCGAAGTTACCATCCTCCACCTGGGTGGAGGTCTTAGTTCCTGTAGAAGAATTCAAAGATATTGTTGTGTATATCCCTTGAGGAGGAACTGGGGCCGGGACCCAAGGCTACACTATTATTTCTTGATTGTTCCTCCTTTGTTTATTCATCCCCTCCCTTCCGTGATTAGGTGATTAGCTACTGTTTGAATTTGCTCTTTAGTGTTCAGGAAGGTCTAGGAGGCTGAAGCTTTTATCCTGCAAATAAGAAGCGGGGGACAGGAAAGGCTTTGTACCTAGGAGGGTCCCACAGGGTCTTGATCGGTTTCAATCACATTGGCCTTAAGTTCTTCCTACCCCCAACTTCTTTTTCACCCTAGGCCTTCGCAAGTGCTAATTCCTGTGTTCAGAACACTTCTCACGTCAGCTTAAGTCTAACTTTTCCAGCAGCCTTTCTTGAGTTCCCCAAACAGTTCAAATTTCCCCCTTTTGTGACTTTTCCACCCTAACCACTACATACCTTAGCACCATGGTAGGCTTCTTTATAACACTTTACATAGGCACCAATTTGTTACTCCAAAAATTAATCACTTATGACCATGTTTAATAGATAAAACTTGAATTTGGCTAAGTGCACAGGAATGCAAAACCAGTACTTAGAAAATTATAGGTTTTGAGGAACTGTTACAACCCAAGGAAAGAATTTTAGGAGTTATTCTAGACTTCTAGGCAGCTCTAGACTGCATGTTGAGAGCAATGTGAATTATGCTCAGTAGAAACAAATAAATAAATAAATATCCTTGTTCCTCTGCCTATCACCACAGAAAGATGTGTTATCAGAGAAAACAGGAAATTAAACATAGGAACCATTCAATATCTTTGCTTGACTAGATTCACCAAACCAAAATGATTTCATCAAATAAGATTTGTTGCTTGATCTAGAAATATTTGTGCATAATCAAAAATTCTCAGTGTAGATAGCATATCTCCAGGTGCTAGAAACAGGAAGATATATACGGCATAGCCCTCACCTTCAAAATACCACAAAAGTACGGGAGAAAGCAGTTATCTGAAGATAACTTTTAGACAATGCAGATTGCTATGATTAGCATAAGAAAGATAAAAATAATAGTGCTCTGGAAGAGAACATTTAAATTACAACTGGATTAATAAAGAGTTTAAATTAATGGTTGCTGGGTCTAGACCATCATTTCTTTTTTGCTGTTGTTACTGTTATTAAGCTAAAATGCATACTTTAAAATTAAAAGCCCATAATTTATTCAGATTGTTATTCTTTAAATCAAAGAATATTTGTACAAATATTATAGCCCTTATATAATACTGTATTTGCTTGTTTGTCTTCCTGCCAAAGTATGAGATCCTAGTGGGTGTATTCTCATTTGTCTATAGGTATATAATTTTCAAATGAATAAATAAATGTTTGAGTGAATAAAAAATGAAGATGAGGGTAAGAAGTGTGGATAAATTTCAGTTTCCTCACAATTTTGCCTTGTTCTGAATCTAGTCCTATCACTAAATATATTTACATTCTGATACAGACCGATATCAGAATCAGAGAATTTTTATTGGAAACTCATAGAGGTAGAAGGTATTTTAACTTTTTTTTTTTTTAATTAATGCTCTTGAATTCTGGTGGAGACAGAAAGGTTTGAGGGGCCACAGTATATGCCAAGAGATGCAGAGACAGGAGTGAAGAGAAAAATAAGACAGAAAGTTGGGCTTTGAAGACTCACAATGAGAAAAGTAAATACCTTCCACTCTGACATCACTCCTGGGTTTATATAGCAAAGTGCAGAAGAAGCTCCCAGGCATAGTCAGACAGAAGTCAAGTCATGGCATATTAAAATTGAGAGCAGTAAAAGTTATTATTAAAAGTCAACTTTGTCTTCTATTACCACTTCTTTTATTGACATCCTTGTATTTATTATTAAGAATTTTCCTAAATTTCAAAGCTTGTTTTTGTTCTTAAGACAGCAGTTTGCGAGCATTTTATATTAAATGAAAGAAAAAAAGAAAGCTCACGTAAGAACCTGCTTTAATTTTTTCTTTTAATTAATTTTCCACTTGTACTTGGAAACACTAAACCTTGAAGGGAATTTAAAAGTCTGTCCTATAAACATAACTCTCCAATGTCAGTTATGTTTCTTTGACTACCAGCAAACAGAAGTTGATTTTGGTGTCTTGAACAACAACAACAAAGTATTTATTGGGTAGCTATAGGCAGCGGTGTATACACTCACAGGGAAAGTTGAACAACCAGGACTCTTAAAGGATAAATCATAGGATAGTTCCAATACTTTGGGTTGCAAAAAGAAACAATTAGATTTATTTTGGACATTGCTCTTGGGATAAATCAAGAGTCCAGTCATTTTTGTTTTAAACCTTTTATTTTGAAGTAATTTTAGACTTACAGAAAATTTGCAGTTTCCATACTCTTAACCACATTGCAACTACTAATACCAGGACATGAACATTAGTGTAAGGTTATTAACTGAACTAAAGACCTTATTTGAATTTGACCTGTTTTTCCACTAATGTTTTCTATCTGTTCCAGAATTCCATCCAGGATCCCATTTTGCTTTAAAATTTTATTTCTCCTTAGTCTCCTGCAGTTTGTAATAGTTCCTCAGTTTTTCCTTATCTTTCATAACAGTCGTTTCTTGTCCTTCATGATCTTGATACTACTGAAGGCTATTGATCAATGACTGTCAAATCTTCTTCAATTTATGGATGTCTGAAGTTTTCTCATGATTGAATTGAGGTTATGCGTTTTGACAAGAATATCACAGAAATGATATTATGTCCTTCTCAGTGCATCATATCATGGGGTTCATGATATTGATAAGTTTCTTTATTGGGGATGTTGACCTCGATCACTTGCTTAAGGTGGCTTCTGCCAGATTCCTCCACTGTAAAGTTAATATTTTTTCCTTTGTAATGATGAATATCTTTGGGTGCTAATTTGATACTGTGCAAATCCACTTTCTCTTCAAATGTTTAATCAGTAATTTTAGCTTCTATCTGTTGATCTTGTCTGCAACAGTTATTACTGTGGTGTTTGCCAGTGGTGATTTTATATTTCCCTTTATATTTTTAATTGGACTTTTGTATTAAAGAGCTATCTCTTCTTCCTTATGCATTTATTTAATTGATTGTATATTTGTATCACTATGGACTCATGGAAATTTATTTTTTATGGGTTATAACTTAATACTTTTTTGTTTTGTTTTTTTGAGGGAGGGGGCTCAAATTATTCTAGTTTTGGCCATTATGAATTGCTTCAGATTGGTGCCTGTTTTTGAGAAGTATTTCTTTTTGAATACTTTCATACTATCTGATATTACATAATTTTTAGTTTTATCTTATATTTCACTGCCCCAGTCCTGGAATCAACTATTTCCCTAAGGATCCCTGGTTCTTTTTATTGGAAGATAGTGTTTAGAAACCAAGATCTGGGCACTATGTGTGTGCATTGCTACTGGGATGTCATATATATATATATATATATATATATATATATATATATATATATACACACACACACACACACACACATATACATATATATGTATACTAATTCAGGCATACTCAAATATCTATATATAGGTATCCATCTCCTTGTATATATATTAAAACCATGAATTTTCTCTGAGATATTGAATTCCAATTTAATAACAAGTGTTCATTTTTAGATTTCTTCCTTTGCTCCAACAGTGAGAAACCTGGCTCTTATTATCTCCCATATGGTTACCTATTTGTTTAAATATAGTGTACCCATAGATAGTTTCTGAACTCCTAACTTATATCGCTGTGAGAAAGATTTTTATCAACTAGATAACAACGCTTATGTACAGTTTTTTGGTCATGCTATATCCGGTTTAGACATTGTTTTCCAAAGTTACCTGGGTTAATTTTTCTCTTCCCTATCACAAATGAATGTGGTTACTATTCATTTGTAATACATTTAGAGTTCTTTTGTAGTATTTGTATCCTGTTTTGGGTTCTTACCCATTTTGGTTGGCTTTATTGTTGTTTTTTGTTTGTTTTTTTCCTTTTTTGAGTATGTGAAACATTACTATGGGTCTCTGGGTTACAGCTATACAAAAAATATATCTACTCAGAGAAGCATCACTCCCTCCTGTTCCTGCTACCTTGTTCCCATTTCCCACTTCTTACAAGAATTTTCACCAGTCCTTATAGGTAATACATTGTTTTTAATTTCTGGTTTATCCTTCCAGTATTTATTTCACATAGATGAACAGATAATGTGTGTATTTTCTTATATTCCTTTTCTTTCTTAAGTGAAGTTTGCCTACTCTTTTGTGCTTTGTATTTTTCACTTAACGGTATAATTTTGAAATCATTCTATATCAGTTCATAAATGTATTCCTAATTCTTTTATTATAGCTGCATAAGACTCTGCTGTATAGATGTGCTAGAGTTTACTCAACCACTTTCCTATGTATGAACATTTAGGTTGTTTCAATATTAAGTAATTACAAACAATGCTACAATGAATGACCTTATGCATATGTATTTCTGTATTATTGGAAGTGTGTTTTGAGGGTAGATTCCTAAAAGTGGGATTGTTGGTCTGAAAGATATGTGCATATATACTTTTGTTAGGCATTGTTAATTTCCTTGTCGAAGGGCTATATATATTTGCATTTCTTTCAGTAATGTATGAGAGTGTCTTTTTCCCCATAGTCTCACCAACAGAACGTTCTATTGTATTTAAAATTTTTTTCCAGTCTCTAATAGATCAAAAATGACATCTTGCAATTCTCTCATTATGAGTGAGCTTGAATATTTTCTCCCTATTTGAGGAGAATTTTTTATATCTTTTTTTTTTTTGAGAAATGTCTGTTCATTTTTTTTGACATTCAAAAAATTTATTTATTTATTTATTTATTTTAGGCTGTGTTGAGTCTTTGTTGCTGCACAAGGGCTTTCTTTAGTTGCGGCCAGTGGGGGCTACTCTTTGCTGCAGTGCGCAGGCTTCTCATTGTGGTGGCTTCTCTTATTTCAGAGCCTGGGCTCTAGGCGCAAGGGCTTCAGTAGTTGTGGCACACGGGCTCAGTAGTTGTGGCTTGCGGGCTCTAGAATGCAGGCTCAGTAGTTGTGGATCACGGGCTTAGTTGCTCTGCAGCATGTGTGATCTTCCCGGACCAGGGCTCGAACCTATGTCCCATGCGTTGGCAGGCGGATTCTTAACCAGTGCACCACCAGGGAAGTCTCCATATTTTTTGACATTTTTATTGAGTTTTTGGTTTTTTCCCCTTAATTTTAAGGGTTTTTAAAAAATATGCTAGGGATATTAGCTGCCTGTCTGTGGTGTATGTTGTAAGTAGTTTTTCCTAGTTGGTTAGTTTCCTTTAGACTTTGTTTATGGTGGTTTTTTCCATGCAAATTAAAAAAAAAAATGTTGTCAAACTTACCTGTCTTTTTCTTATTGCCTCTGAATTTTGAGTCATAGTTAGAAAGCCTTTCTCTATGATGAAGTTAAAGAGGAATTCATCCGTGTTTTCTCTTATTATTTGTGGTTTAATTTTTTTCATTTAGGTTCCTAATCCATTTGGAGTTTATTCTTATTTAAGGTGTGAGATATGGGTCCAACTTTATCTTTTTTTTTTTTTTTTTCCAAATGGCTCCTTAGTTGACCCACCACCATTTATTTAAATACATCCATGTTTACCCAGGGATTTGGAATGCTGTCTTTGTCATATATTAAGTTGCCATGTGCATTTTTTATAAATTTATTTATTTATTTATTTATTTATTTAAGCTGCATTGGGTCTTCATTGCTGTATGCAGGCTTTCTCTAGTTGTGGCGAGTGGGGGCTACTCTTCGTTGTGGTGTGTAGGCTTCTCATTGCGGTGGCTTCTCGTTGCGGAGCACGGGCTCTAGGCACATGGGCTCAGTAGTTGTGGCTCATGGGCTCTAGAGTGCAGGCTCAGTAGTTGTGGTGCATGGGCTTAGTTGCTCCGTGGCATGTGGGATCTTCCCGGACCAGGGATTGAACCCGTGTCCCCTGCATTGGCAGGCAGATTCTTAACCACTGTGCCAACAGGGAAGTCCACCGTGTGCATTTGCATCCAATTATGGACTTTAATAACTCCATAGGGCTCATAATTTTTCTTTAGCCATTTTTTTCATGTGATTCTTGCATGTTTGTTTCTCCATATGAACTTTAATAGCAATTTGTCTAACTGCAAAAAAGCATTTTTGCATTTTTATTGGAATTGTATTAATTTTATATATTAACTGAGGGAGAACTGACATCTTTATGTCGAGGTACTCTATCCAAGAAGAGGAAATGTCTATTTCAAGTCTATTTTTGTGACTTTTGGATTGTTTCACAATTTTCCTCATAGAGATCTTATACATTTTATGTTAAATCTATTCCCAAGTATTCTGTCTTTTTTTTTTTTTTTTTTTTTTTTTTTTTTTTTTTTTTTTTTTTTTTTAATGATGTTTGCTGTGGGTTTGTCATATATGGCCTTTATTATGTTGAGGTAGGTTCCCTCTATGCCCACTTTCTGGAGAGTTTTTATCAGAAATGGGTGTTGAATTTTGTCAAAAGCTTTTTCTGCATCTATTGAGATGATCATATGGTTTTTCTTCTTCAATTTGTTAATATGGTGTATCACATTGATTGATTTGCGTATATTGAAGAATCCTTGCATCCCTGGGATAAATCCCACTTGATCGTGGTGTATGATCCTTTTAATGTGTTGTTGGATTCTGTTTGCTAGTATTTTGTTGAGGATTTTTGCATCTATATTCATCAGTGATATTGGTCTGTAATTTTCTTTTTTTGTAGTGTCTTTGTCTGGTTTTGGTATCAGGGTGATGGTGGCCTCATAGAATGAGTTTGGGAGTGTTCCTTCCTCTGCAATTTTTTGGAAGAGTTTGAGAAGGATGGGTGTTAGCTCTTCTCTAAATGTTTGATAGAATTCACCTGTGAAGCCATCTGGTCCTGGACTTTTGTTTGTTGGAAGATTTTTAATCACAGTTTCAATTTCATTACTTGTGATTGGTCTGTTCATATTTTCTATTTCTTCCTGGTTCAGTCTTGGAAGGTTATACCTTTCTAAGAATTTGTCCATTTCTTCCAGGTTGTCCATTTTATTGGCATAAAGTTGCTTGTAGTAGTCTCTTAGGATGCTTTGTATTTCTGCAGTGTCTGTTGTAACTTCTCCTTTTTCATTTCTGATTTTATTGATTTGAGTCCTCTCCCTCTTTTTCTTGATGAGTCTGGCTAATGGCTTATCAATTTTGTTTATCTTCTCAAAGAACCAACTTTTAGTTTTATTGATCTTTGCTATTGTTTTCTTTGTTTCTATTTCATTTATTTCTGCTCTGATCTTTATGATTTCTTTCCTTCTGCTAACTTTGGGTTTTGTTTGTTCTTCTTTCTCTAGTTTCTTTAAGTGTAAGGTTAGATTGTTTACTTGAGCTTTTTCTTGTTTCTTTAGGTAGGCTTGTATAGCTATAAACTTCCCTCTTAGAACTGCTTTTGCTGCATCCCATAGGTTTTGGGTCGTCGTGTTTTCATTGTCATTTGTCTCTAGGTATTTTTTGATTTCCTCTTTGATTTCTTCAGTGATCTCTTGGTTATTTAGTAACGTATTGTTTAGCCTCCATGTGTTTGTCCTTTTTACGTTTTTTCCCCTGTAATTCATTTCTAATCTCATAGCGTTGTGGTCAGAAAAGATGCTTGATATGATTTCAATTTTCTTAAATTTACTGAGGCTTGATTTGTGACCCAAGATGTGATCTATCTTGGAGAATGTTCCGTGCGCACTTGAGAAGAATGTGTAATCTGCTGTTTTTGGATGGAATGTCCGATATATATCAATTAAATCTATCTGGTCTATTGTGTCATTTAAAGCTTCTGTTTCCTTATTTATTTTCATTTTGGATGATCTGTCCATTGGTGTAAGTGAGGTGTTAAAGTCCCCCACTATTATTGTGTTACTGTCGATTTCCTCTTTTATAGCTGTTAGCAGTTGCCTTATGTATTGAGGTGCTCCTATGTTGGGTGCATATATATTTATAATTGTTATATCTTCTTCTTGGATTGATCCCTGGATCATTATGTAGTGTCCTTCCTTGTCTCTTGTAACATTTTTTAATTTAAAGTCTATTTTATCTGATATGAGTATAGCTACTCCAGCTTTCTTTTGATTTCCATTTGCATGGAATATCTTTTTCCATCCCATCACTTTCAGTCTGTATGTGTCCCTAGGTCTAAAGTGGGTCTCTTGTAGACAGCATATATATGGGTCTTGTTTTTGTATCCATTCAGCCAGTCTATGTCTTTTGGTTGGGGCATTTAATCCATTCACGTTTAAGGTAATTATCGATATGTATGTTCCTATGACCATTTTCTTAATTGTTTTGGGTTTGTTTTTGTAGGTCCTTTTCTTCTCTTGTGTTTCCCACTTAGAGAAGTTCCTTTAGCATTTGTTGTAGAGCTGGTTTGGTGGTGCTGAATTCTCTTAGCTTTTGCTTGTCTGTAAAGCTTTTGATTTCTCCATCAAATCTAAATGAGATCCTTGCCGGGTAGAGTAATCTTGGTTGTAGGTTCTTCCCTTTCATCACTTTAAGTATATCATGCCACTCCCTTCTGGCTTGCAGAGTTTCTGCTGAGAAATCAGCTGTGAACCTTATGGGAGTTCCCTTGTATGTTATTTGTCGTTTTTCCCTTGCTGCTTTCAATAATTTTTCTTTGTCTTTAATTTTTGCCACTTTGATTACTATGTGTCTCGGCGTGTTTCTCCTTGGGTTTATCCTGTATGGGACTCTCTGCGCTTCCTGGACTTGGGTGGCTATTTCCTTTCCCATGTTAGGGAAGTTTTCGACTATAATCTCTTCAAATATTTTCTCTGGTCCTTTCTCTCTCTCTTCTCCTTCTGGGACCCCTATAATGCGAATGTTGTTGCGTTTAATGTTGTCCCAGAGGTCTCTTAGGCTGTCTTCATTTCTTTTCATTCTTTTTTCTTTAGTCTGTTCCGCAGCAGTGAATTCCATCATTCTGTCTTCCAGGTCACTTATCCGTTCTTCTGCCTCAGTTATTCTGCTATTGATTCCTTCTAGTGTAGTTTTCATTTCAGTTATTGTATTGGTCATCTCTGTTTGTTTGTTCTTTAATTCTTCTAGGTCTTTGTTAATCATTTCTTGCATCTTCTCAATCTTTGCCTCCATTCTTATTCCAAGGTCCTGGATCATCTTCACTATCATTATTCTGAATTCTTTTTCTGGAAGGTTGCCTATCTCCACTTCATTTAGTTGTTTTTCTGGGGTTTTTTCTTGTTCCTTCATCTGGTACATAGCCCTCTGCCTTTTCATCTTCTCTATCTTTCTGTAACTGTGGTTTTTGGTCCACAGGCTGCAGGATTATAGTTTTTCTTGCTTCTGTTGTCTGCCCTCTGGTGGTTGAGGCTATCTAAGAGGCTTGGTGGGAGGCTCTCAGTATTCTGTCTTTTAAAATAAGATTTTAAATGGGTTTTTCCTCTATCTTTATGTCCTTTAACTATTTATTACATGTTTATATGAAGACTATTGATTTCTGTATCTTAATGTTATAGTTTGTTACTTCACTGAATTATTTTATTGTTTGAGTTAGTTTGTCATTGATTCTCTGGTGATTTTCAGGTATACTATCATATCATTTGCAAATAAAGATAATATCACTCCTTTGTCCATTCTTATTCTCTTGTCAACTACTTTTGTCTAATTGTATTGACTAATATTTCTAGTACAATATCAACTAAGAAAAGAGACAGTGGAAATGCATGCAGTATTTCCCCTTTAAATAAGATAATAGCTTAAGGAGTAAGGTACACACATATGTTATGTTAAGAAAATATCTATGTCTCAGTTCTTATTTCCTTCAGGCTTTTTTTTTTTTTTTTTTAAGCAATAGTTGGGTGTTGAATTTTGTCAAAGATATTTTCAGCACCTCTGAAGATAATCATAATATTCCCCTTAGATTTAATAGTATGGTGTATGATATTAATAGATTTCCTAATATTAAACTAACCTTACATTCTGGGATTAAATCCCACTTGGTCACAGTGTATTATTTTCTTAATGTGGTGCTGGATTCTGCTTACTAATATTCTGTTTAAAAAATTTTCACCATTATTTATGAGTGCAGTTAGTCTTTAATTTTCTTCCCTTGTACTCTTTCTGGTTTAAATAAGATTATTATTCTTGCTTAATAAGGGAAATTACGAAGGTTTTCTTCCTTTTCAATGCTCTGTAATAACTTTAGAGTATTAGGGCTATCTGGTCTTTGGAAATTTGGTAAAATTCCTCTGTAAAAATCCCTAGGCCTGGTGCTGTTTTATCAGTTTGTTTAAAAAATTTTTTTCTATTTCTTCTAAAGAATGTGTCTGTTTCAAATTTCAAACTTGAATGGGGTCAATAAAGGGGTTTTATTTTGTGAGCCAACTAGAAAATCTTTTTTCTTTTAGTAGGTGAATGTTTTAGGCTGAATTGTGTTACCCCAAAATTCATATTGAAGCCCTAAACTCCATTATATAGAATGGGATTGAATATGAAGATAGGGCCTTTAAGTAAAAGATTAAGTTAAAATGAGCCTGCAAGTGTGGGCCCTCATCCAATCTGACTGTGTCCTTATAAAAAGAGGAGATTAGGGCATAAAGAAAGACACCAGGGATGCACATGTAGAGAGGAAAGACCATGTGAGAACACAGAGAGAAGGCAACCACCTACAAGCCAAGGTCAGAATGAACGAAACCTTCTGACAACTTCATCTTGGATTTCTAGCCTCCAGGACTATGAGAAAGTAAATTTCTGTTGTATAAGTCACCTAGTCTGTGGTGTTTTGTTATGGCAGCCCTAGCAAAGTAATACAGTGAATTAAGCTCATTCACAATTATTTTTGTGACTGATATGTTTGGTCTCAATTCTTTGTGATATGTATAGTTTACTCATTACATGTGTTGCCCTATGAGAGTATTTCTGTATAAGTTGCATATAGTTTGCTCTTTCATTTAAAAAAATTGGGGGAGTATACAGGAAGGTCTGTATTTTTGTCTAGTGGTAACCTAGTGGTAATCTTTTGAATGCTCTTTATTTAACCCTTTACCACCTAGCTTATCAATTTTCATTTTATTTTGTAAGTATCCTTTAGCATCCACATATCGCCTATACAACAGGGAACTTTTTATATTTTCCTCTTTTTCCCTCTCTTCCCATTTTTAGTTGCAACATTTCTGATTTATCACAATATATAACAGTTGGGTATTAGTCTTACACTCTCACCTCCAACATTATTTTAGTCTTATATGTATATTCCATTTTTTTTTTTTTTTTTTGGCTGAGCCACGTGGCATGTGGGATCTGAGTTCCCCAACCAGTGACTGAACCCGTGCTCCCTGCATTGGAAATGCGGAGTCTTAACCACTGGACCACCAGGGAAGTCCCTTATATGCCTATATTTTAAAGTGCTTGCATTCAGTCCTTTTGCTGAAGTTTTCCTCATTATTATTTGGTTGAATAAAGCTCATCCTCTAGTTGGCAGAGGTCAGCAAACTTTTTCTGTAAAAGGCCTGATGGTAAAAATTTGGAGCTATGTAGACCAAGAGACCATAAACTGTTTCTGTCACAACAACTCTATCATAGTGTGAAAGTAGATACAGGCACTATGTAAAGGAATGAGTGTGACTGTACCTTACCAAACAGCACCTTGGGCCATAGTTTGCCAAATAGTACTCTGGTAAATTTCTCAAAAAGGTCTGATTTGTACAGAATTCCCTAAGTTCTTGTATATTGAAAATTGCTCATTGGCTTTGTTTTACATCCTCGTTATTTGAAGGACAGCTTGGCTGGATACAAAATTTTTGGTTCATGTATTCTTTCATTGAATTTTTAAAAAATGAAGTCTCACTGTTGCCTTGCTTCTTATGTTTTGAAAAGTCAGATATCTTTATATGACATTTTGCCTGCATGTCTTGAGGATCTTATCTTCATCTTTGAAACTGAATAGTTTTAGCTAGAATACGTCTCAGAATTGATTGATGTGCGTTCACTTTTCCAGGTAATTTTTTGCGTTTTTTCAATGTGTATATTTGGGTCTCTTTTTATATTTTGGGAAACTTTTCTGGGATTAGAGTTTTGAATATTAACTCTGTTCCATTGTGTTTTTTTCTTTTTCAGTGACTCTGATTATATGTATGTTATTCCTTCTTTGCCTGTCATCTATTCCACTGCTTTCCTTCAGATCCTTTTCATTTCTTTCTTTATGTCATTTTCATTCCTTTCTTTATGTCATTTTCATTCTGTTGATTGTTTTCCTGTATTTCTTGAATGTACCTTTAAATTTTCATTTGAGTCGATTCTCCCTTGAGTATTTTAATGCATTGTTGTATTTACTCTTTATAAGGACTTAAGTGTTAAGGTGCTAAACTAATATCCACATTTTACACATGAGAAACATGAGACTTTATGCACTGAATAAACTATAGACCTGCTTAAAGCAAGTTCATGAAGTAGAGCCCAGGATTGTTGAGTCCTGGGGAGCAACGTTTGCACAACAATATGCCATGCTCCATGTTAGTGCAGAACAGAAGGATCAGCATAATAGAGTCACTGTGTATGTCTCTGCAAACACTAGAATGTGAGCTCCAGTATCTCGAACAGAGGCTGGCACCAAAGTAGATATTGAAAATTGTTGCTGAGTTAATATTGCATGAGTCATGTCCCTATTGAAACTGCAAAACACCTGATCTTCAGGACAGCAAAGAACAGGTGGCCATTGCAGGCTGGCAGTTCTTGTGACAGTTGATACCTGTACTGACCTACAAACCACTTCTAAGCCTCCCTATTCTCCCAACACCTAGTTTTTTTCACTTCCCTTCAGCTTTATCCCATCTGCCCTAATAGGCACAACTCTCCCTGCCAAATGGTAACCAAAGCTCTGTTGGAAACTTGGGGATAAGACTAAGAGCACTAACCAGATAAGTGGTTTGTGATTTGCTCACATGGATTGTTTTGAATCTTTACTAGACCGAGAGGAAACTCTCCTGAAACGATCCCGAGGATTAGACCCTGAAGCAAAAGCCATCTAAGATTATCTGTGGATTTATCTATACTCTTAAAGAACAGAAGACAGGTTTGGGGATGAGGAGGTAGAAATAACCAAATAATTGAGGAATTAACTTTTACAGATTTCTATTCCCCTCTCCATTTTTAAAGATCTCCTTAATTATACAGACCTATGTGGAAACTCTCCTGTCTTTAAATTTGCTTCTTCTCACTTATTTTGCCACTTACTTGTCCACTGCTTACTGGGGAATGTGTGCAGTGGGAAATGTAGGTGCTTTATGCAGTGAGATCGTACAGTGAAATATTGAATGTGAACTTCCTTGTACACGAGTCTTCCCCTAGTCAGTCAGAGCATGCACATTGCCTGGAGAATAAGACTGTTGTGGCAGGAGTGCAAAGAGAAAGAGACAAGTTTCAGTGTTTGAATTCCAAACACTGGAAGTGTTTGGCAGTGACATCAGAAATAATAGTCAGCACCAGGAAACTGCTGGAAGCACTCAGTCTCCTGTGCCAGTAAGCAGAGAGGGAGACAAGCCAAGGCGTGCAGGCCATTGGTGCCACTTGAGCAAGCTCATTGTGTTCCTGGTGCTGGGGGGCCTCATTAGCAGTTCTTGTCAATGCCAGGAGAGTTTTCATCAAAAACTGCTGCTTGAACTTGTCCAGGAGATGCCCACCTGTGCTCAGAGAATTGGCTGACATTTATTTAAATGGCCTCGTAGAGACCACTCCTCCCTCCCCTTTTCTTCCTTCTCCCAGTCCCTTTTTCAATCACCTAGGATCTTTGTAAGTCAAATGCTCAAAAACAGAATGCACTGGGCAATGAAATGCAGAGATAATAATGTTGTGAAGAGAATGTCCGTGGTGTATTACTTAGAGGAGATCAAGCAGTGGTGAAACTCTCAACTGTTATATTGGAGGACTTTTTAATACTTTTAGGTGACGGGACTTCCCTGGTGGTCCAGTGGTTAAAGCTACGTGCTTCCAATGCAGGGGGCGTGAGTTCAATCTCTGGTGGGGGAACTAAGATCCCACAAACCGCACAGTGCGGCCAAAAAAAAAAAAAAAAAAATCATATCATCTGAATAAAGACAATTTAAAAATAAATAAAATAAAATAAAAGGAAAGACAACTGATGAGCTAAAAGAGTGATGTAAGGGCAATGGTGATTTTGCCCTCAGAGCAAACCTATGACTGAAATGGGCCATTACTGGTTGTGATAATAGAACTTCAACAGGCATTTCCATGATGGGCATTATTCACAAAAAAATAAAAATAAAAAAAAATACTTTTAGGTGAGAACAGACAGTCTGGGGAGGCTGGCTCTTCAAATTATGAGAATCTAGAATAGGGACATTTTTGAGTGTGTATGTGTGATTTGGGTAGGAGTAAAGAGAAAAGTTGAAAAAGATTTATAACAATATCATGCAGCTGTTCCAGTGGCTGGTGTAAGTTCCAGTTCAATTCAGTTTCAAAGGCCAGAGAACCAGGAGAGTCAATGTCTCATCTCAGGCTGTCAGGTCAGAGTAGAGCACTCTTACTGAGTTCTTTCTCAGCCTTTTTGTTCTATTCACATCTTCAACTGATTGGAAGAGGGCCACCCACATTAGGAAGGGCAATCTGCTTTACTCCATCTACTGACTCAAATGCTCATCTCATTAAAAAGCACACCCAGGCACACCCAGAATAATATTTGACCAAACATCTGGGCACCCCGAGTTTTTTTTTAATTTTAAAATTATGCATGATATGCAGTGTTGGATACTGTGGGAATGGATAGGAGAGACCACGGTCTTCCCAGTATTAAGAAATTCTAAATATCTTAATGCAGCTTTATGTAAAGTGTTAAGGTATGGTAGATTTAAAAGATGTGTTTTGAAAACTTTTTATTCAATAGAATTATATATCTTTCAAATCAGGTGCAAAATATACCAAGTATTTTGGTTGTTTAGGTTGTTAAAAAATTTGCTTACATTAAAATGGATAAAACGAAATGTTAGTGAAAATCTTAAAAAAAAAAAAAAGTTGGTGCATAAAATTAACTATCACAAGTCTACCTCTTTTCAAATTGGTACCCATGCATACCTCCTTAAACCATACTTAATCTCCAAATAAAGAAAAGTCGTAAATCTAACATGATACAACTATCTCATGTACTGCAAATCTGCTTTACTCAGTCTACTGATTCAAATGTTAATCTCATTCAAACACAACCTCACAGGCACATCTGGAATTCTGTTTGACCAAATATCTGGGCACCCATGGCTTTGGCAAGTTGATACATAAAATTAACCATCACAGGGATATAATAAACCCTCTGGATATAGTGAATCAAGATGGAGGTTGGGGAACTGAAAGGGGAGGTGCTCACAACTAAAGGTTTCTACTTTTCCTTCTTTAACAATTTTCTTGGGACCTTTGAAGGAGAGATTCATTCAAGATGGGAAGGATTAGGATAAATCCTTTTGGAGGAAAATGCAAAAGAAGTCAAATATGTCCTTCTATCTCTTTTTTATTTTTTATGAGAATGTGATGATGATGTAAGTACAGAATATCTGTAACAGAGAGCCCAAGTCGTGCAAGCTTTAGTTTGAAGTAGCAGAGGAAGAAAAAAAATTGTATCACTTTAAAGGTTGGCACAGAACTCCTTCTAGGGAGAGAAGAGTCATGTTTGGTCATAAATATGAGGATGAGGCCCTTTGGGCATGAGCAGATGGTTTGTGATAAAACAGAGGGTTAGCTAAACACTTCTGCAGCAGAAATTATCTGAACATTGGGTGGGAGCTCCAGGTGAGTGAGCTTGGTTTGAGGAGAAATGGGGGCAGCAACATGTTGCAATGCTAAAATCCTAGCAGGAAAAATGGCCACCACAAATTCCCTAGGTAAGTTCAAAGAGTTTTAAGGCCAGAGGTATCTAATAGTCAATGTTAAGTCATTGTCCTGCTGTACAGCTAAGTAAACCTACCTCTCTCCTTGTTATCTCTAAATTCTTAAGTCAAATCTGAAATACACATCACCTTGGGTTGGAGGAATTTGAGAGAATAAAGTATCTGTGTGTGACTCAATGGACCAGTGGGGCATAGAACAAAGGATTGCACACATAGGAGGTGTAACTCGTGATGGAGAGTGAGAATTAAGCTGAAATGACACAGAGAAACATGGGCTTGCCTACCACATCTCTACCCAAATAATCATAGGGGATTTAAGGCGTTCAAGCTAATTTCATGCAAATATATTAAGAATATGGCCACCAAAGCCAGCTGGAGAAATTAAGTATGTCCATATGTTTGGATTACAGTGTAACGGAAACTTTTCTGTTTTACTTCTTTATCTGGCTTTCAAAAAAATTGTTGGCCTATGTTGGAAGCCATACCTGGGGTTAAAGTCAAAAGGATTATGAAATCATGCATTGGATATTTCGATCCACATTTGTCCTTTGGTTCTTTCTCCTTAAAAACTAAGCTCTAACACATTTGCTCTGGGATGTTTTCTCTTCCTTTCTGCAGCTCTGGGTACATGCTGTTGCTTTTATATTCATACTCAGTGGTGTGTTCTCTGAAACCTATATCAATCAGAGCCTTTCAAAACAGAGCTGATGTGGAGAAGATCTGGAGGTCCACGCTGGAGTCTCACTTCGAGATGGGCTTGGAAATCAAACAACAAATGCAAACGGCATTATTAATCAAAATAGGCTCAAAGAATATTTGCCTGGCAGCACTACAGAGAGCAGTAATAAAATTAAATAAGTGCCTTAGGGTAGTTACATATGAAAAAATATTTCTTTACTTGTACAAGAACAGATAAATGGTGAAGCACATTAGGATTTGAAAGCCCCTTTCAAGGAAGGCTCTCAGAATGGCCATTTACAGACCCCAGCTGGTTGTCAGAGTCTTCCATGTATCCTAATGGCTCCTCTACGGTGGCTGCCAGAGACTGTCATTTACATCGTCATAAAATAAATTAAGAGTCAGAATCTCTTCATTGTTTCAAATTGGAGGCTAAACATCCTTATAGGAAGTGGCACCTGGAAACAGGGACTAAGTATTATGCCTAGGATTTGGAACAGAGTTGAGTCTTGGCTCTTTAATTGTTCCATTGGTTCATTCATTTGGCCCACAGATCCTTACTAATTCATCATAGGTTGCTCACTACTGAATGATACAAACACGATTTAGATACGTATCCTTACATAAAGGAACTTTCCATTTAAAATGAGAAAGAAGGTAGGTACACATATAGTCAGAAGTGCCACAGATCAGGAGTGCTAAATGTTACGAGAATATTATTAGGTGTATTATTTTCACTATTGCCCTTATTGTGTTTTTCATGTACTGAAATGGATGAGGCACTATAGATTTAAGGGGTCTATACTTTCTGTCTCCAATTCTTTACCTCTTACTCATCCCTCACCCCATTGTAACCTGATATTCATCCTCACCAGCTTCTAAGAAATGTGCTTTGCAAACATCATCAGTGACCTCCTAATGCTGAAAACTTCAATACATCTTAAGTCTTCAAGCAACTTGATGTTCATACCTTCACTTCCTTCTATATTTTCTGTTCAGTATTTAGAAGGTGCACCAACTCTTCCATCAAGGAGTTGATTTCATCCTCAGCTTCCAAGATGGGCCTCTTCTGTTTTCCCCCTGTGTCACTGGCTTCTCTTTTCCAGGTCTCTTCCTCTGCCTACACCATCCATGAAAGTGATGCTTTCATCTTGGCATCCTTTCCTCTTCTCTTTTCTACTCCATTTTCCTTGAAAACTCCACACGTGAACATAGTTTCTCCTAACAGTTTTATGTTGTGGACTCCCAGATTTCTATCTTTAGTTACAATATTTAACAGTATTTAGTTACAGTATTTCTAAATCCCCAGTGAGCAAATCCACCTGGATATTTCTCAGGCATCCCAAACTCCTAGTTCTGCAATTGAATTCATTGAACTCCTTCTACATACAATTTCTACCCGCCCATATCAGCCCTCATCCTATTGTCTTTATTTCAGAATGGTTCTACCATAACGATATTCAATGGCTAAGCCAGAAACGTAGGGGGTCACCCTTCCCTCCTTCTGCTGCTTGACACTTACCAAATTCTTAATATCATCTAAACCCACCATATCCTCTTCATCTACAAAGTTAATTATGGCCCTCATTATATTTTACTTACATTATTAAAATAGCTTCCTAATGAGTCTTTCCATTTTTTAGCCTCTCTTCCAATCCATTCTTCACACTGCTAGAAGAATTATCTCTGAGGAATTCCAGGTAGTTGAAGACAATGGTGGCTGCCTATGTCCATATTTCCTAATATTTCTTCCAAAAACAGTATGGATGAACAAGGAGGATAAAATAAAACAATACCTTCAGCATAATTTAGAGACAGAGAATAATGAAATTCATATAAATTCTAAGACAGAAGTCTGAAACAGCAAAATCCAGCCTATGGTTTCATGCTACCATCCAGAACCTCCTAGAGCAAAGCCTTGCAGTAAGCAAAAGAGGCATGGAACCATTCTGGGAGAGGGAAGATGGGAGCTAGAATTGACCTAGGGTTGATTCAAACCTACCACCAGAAAGACTAAGCCACCCTAGGAGGTCTGGAAATACTAAATGTGCCTGGTAGATCAGAGCATAGACAACAGGAAGGAGTTTGAAAGTATGTAGGATTTGAAGAGGCAGTCTCTGAAAGGTATAGTTTCTGGGGAGAAAAAAGGGCCAAAGGGAAGGGAGAAAAGCCACTTGGCAATTTGTTTGTTTGGGCTGCTATAACAAAATACCATAAACTGTGTGACTTATAAACAAGAAATATTTATTTTTCACAGTTCTGAAGGCTGGAAGTCTGAGATCAGGGTTCCAGCATGGTGTGGTGAAGGCCCTCTTCCAGGATATTTTCTTGTTTAATCTGCACGTGGTGGAAGAGTCTAGGGAGTTCTTTCAGATCTCTTTTATGAGGGCACTATTCCATGTATGAGGGCTCCACCCTCATGACTTAATCACCTCCCAAAGGCCCCCACCTCCTAATACCATCACCATGGGAAGATTTTCACATATGAAGTTCGGAGGGGGCACGGTCATTTTTTTTTCCAGATAAAACATCTATCCTTTTCATCAGATTTTCAAAAACATCCATCAGCCAAAACAGTTTAAGAAACTTTGCTTTTGATAGAGATAGGGAAAGTCTGTCAAGATATGTCAGTACCTTGGGAAAAGGACTGTTAGACAGAAAAACACCATATGTGCTTTGGAAGGAATTGAATGAGTGGGAGCATTTATTTCATATGGTCAGGCAAAGAATAAACATACCCACACTAACTAGACTAAAGGTATATCAGTGAGGACTGATACTGTATATACTACCTGATAAAGTCTGGATTATTCTGTCTGCAGAATGATGAACAATAAGGAAATAATTTTAAGATACAAAGAAATAATTAAACAGAGAGATGATATCTTTCTGAGTTATACCAAATGGTGGAAGGCTGAGAATAAGACATTGTATTACTTTTTTTTTTCCCCCCAAGGAATATATGATTTATTTTTTATTTTTTCATGCAGCAGGTCCTCATTAGTCATCCATTTTACACACATCAGTGTGTACATGTCAATCTCAATCACCCAATTCATCACACACACACCCCCACCCCCCGCTGCTTTCCCCCCTTGGTGTCCATAGGTTTATTCTCTACATCTGTGTCTCAATTTCTGCCCTGCAAACTGGTTCATCTGTACCATTTTTCTAGGTTCCACATATATGCATTAATATACGATATTTGTTTTTCTCTTTCTGACTTACTTCACTCTGTATGACAATCTCTAGATCCATCCACGTCGCTACAAATGACCCAGTTTCGTTCCTTTTTATGGCTGAGTAATACTCCATTGTACATATGTACCACATCTTCTTTACCCATTCATCTGTCATGGGCATTTAGGCATGTCCTGGCTATTGTAAATAGTGCTGCAATGAACATTGGGGTGCATGTGTCTTTTTGAGTTATGGTTTTCTCTGGGTATATGCCCAGTAGTGGGATTGCTGGATCATATGGAAATTCTATTTTTAGTTTTGTAAGGAACCTCCATACTGTCCCCCATGGTGGCTGTATCAATTTACATTCCCACCAACAGTGCAAGAGGGTTCCCTTTTCTCCACACCCTCTCCAGCATTTGTTGTTTGTAGATTTTCTGATGATGCCCATTCTAACTGGTGTGAGGTGATACCTCATTGGAGTTTTGATTTACATTTCCCTAATAATTAGTGATGTTGAGCATCTTTTCATGTGCTTCGTGGCCGTCTGTATGTCTTCTTTGGAGAAATGTCTATTTAGGTCTTCTGCCCATTTTTGGATTGCATTTGTTTTTTCAATATTGAGCTGCATGAGCTGTTTCTATATTTTGGAGATTAATCCTTTGTCTGTTGATGCGTTTGCAAATATTTTCTCCCATTCTGAAGGTTGTCTCTTCGTCTTGTTTATGGTTTCCTTTGCTGTGCAAAAGCTTTGAAGTTTCATTAGGTCCCATTTGTTTATTTTTGTTTTTATTTCCATTACTCTAGAAGGTGGATCAAAAAAGAGCTTGTTGTAATTTATGTCATAGAGTGTTCTTCCTATGTTTTCCTCTAAGAGTTTTATAGTGTCCAGTCTTACATTTAGGTCTCTAATCCATTTTGAGTTTATTTTTGTGTATGGTGTTAGGGAGTGTTCTAATTTTATTCTTTTACATGTAGCTGTCCATTTTTCCCAGCACCACTTATTGAAGAGACTGTCTTTTCTCCATTGTATATCCTTGCCTCCTTTGTCATAGATTAGTTGACCATAGGTGCGTGGGTTTATGTCTGGGCTTTCTATCTTGTTCCATTGATCTGTATTTCTGTTTTTGTGCCAGTACCATATTGTCTTGATGACTGTAGCTTTGTAGTATAGTCTGAAGTCAGGGAGCCTGATTCCTCCAGCTCCGTTTTTTTCCCTCAAGACTGCTTTGGCTATTCGGGGTTTTTTGTGTCTCCATACAAATTTTAAGACTTTTTGTTCTAGTTCTGTGAAAAATGTCATTGGTAGTTTGATAGGGATTACACTGAATCTATAGATTGCTTTGGGTAGTATAGTCATTTTCACAATGTTGATTCTTCCAATCCAAGAACATGGTATCTCTCTCCATCTGTTGGTATCATCTGTAATTTCTTTCATCAGTGTCTTATAGTTTTCTGCATAAAGGTCTTTTGTCTCCCTAGATAGGTTTATTCCTAGGTATATTATTCTTTTTGTTGCAATGGTAAATGAGAGTGTTTCCTTAATTTCTCTTTCAGATTTTTCATCATTAGTGTATAGGAGTGCAAGAGATTTCTGTGCATTAATTTTGTATCCTGAATCTTTACCAAATTCATTGATTAGCTCTAGCAGTTTTCTGGTGGCATCTTTCGGGTTCTCTATGTATACTATCATGTCACCTGCAAAGTGACAGTTTTACTCCTTCTTTTCCAATTTGTATTACTTTTATTTCTTTTTCTTCTCTGATTGCCATGGCTAGGACGTCCAAAACTATGTTGAATAATAGTGGTGAGAGTGGACATCCTTGTCTTGTTCCTGATCTTAGTGGAAATGCTTTCAGTTTTTCACCATTGAGAATGATGTTTGTTGTGGGTTTGTCGTATATGGCCTTTATTATGTTGAGGTAGGTTCCCTCTGTGCCCACTTTTTGGAGAGTTTTTATCAGAAATTGGTGTTGAATTTTGTCAAAAGCCTTTTCTGCATCTATTGAGATGATCATATGGTTTTTCTTCTTCAATTTGTTAATATGCTGTATCACATTGATTGATTTGCGTATATTGAAGAATCCTTGCATCCCTGGGATAAATCCCACTTGATCATGGTGTATGATCCTTTTAATGTGTTGTTAGATTCTGTTTGCTAGTAATTTTGTTGAAGATATTTGCATCTGTATTCATGAGTGATGTTGGTCTGTAATTTTCTTTTTTTGTAGTATCTTTGTCTGGTTTTGGTATCAGGGTGATGGTGGCCTCATAGAATGAGTTTGGGAGTGTTCCTTCCTCTGCAATTTTTTGGAAGAGTTTGAGAAGGATGGGTTTTAGCTCTTCTCTAAATGTTTGATAGAATTAACCTCTGAAGACATCTGGTCCTGGACTTTTGTTTGTTGGAAGATTTTTAATCACAGTTTTAATTTCATTACTTGTGTTTGGTCTGTTCATATTTTCTATTTCTTCCTGGTTCAGTCTTGGAAGGTTATACCTCTCTAAGAATTTGTTCATTTCTTCCAGGTTGTCTAGTTTATTGGCATAGAGTTGCTTGTAGTAGTCTCTCAGGACGATTTGTGTTTCTGAGGTGTCTGTTGTAACTTCTCCTTTTTCACTTCTAATTTTATTGATTTGAGTCCTCTCCCTCTTTTTCTTGATGAGTCTGGGTAATGGTTTATCAATTTTGTTTATCTTCTCAAAGAACCATCTTTTAGTTTTATTGATCTTTTCTATTGTTTTCTTTGTTTCTATTTCATTTATTTCTGCTGGGATCTTTATGATTTCTGTCCTTCTGCTAACTTTGGGTTTTGTTTGTTCTTCTTTCTCTAGTTCCTTTGGGTGTAAGGTTACATTGTTTATTTGACATTTTTCTTGTTTCTTGAGGTAGGCTTCTGTAGCTGTAAACTTCCATCTTAGAACTGCTTTTACTGCTTCCCATAGGTTTTGGATCGTCCTGTTTTCATTGTCATTTGTCTCTAGGTATTTTTTGATTTCCTCTTTGATTTCTTCAGTGATCTCTTGGTTATTTAGTAACATATTGTTTAGCCTCCATGTGTTTGTGTTTTTTACGTTTTTTCCCCTGTAATTGATTTCTAATCTCATAGTGCTGTTGTCAGAAAAATGCTTGATATGATTTCAGTTTTCTTAAGTTTACTGAGGCTTGATTTGTGACCCAAGATGTAATCTATCCTGGAGAATGTTCCATGCACACTTGAGAAGAAAGTGTAATGTGCTGTGTTTGGATGGACTGTCCTATAAATATCAATTAAATCTATCTGGTCTATTGTGTCATTTAAAGTTTCTGTTTCCTTATTAATTTTAGGTTTGGGTGATCTGTCCATCGGTGTAAGTGAGGTGTTAAAGTCCCCCACTATTATTGTGTTACTGTCGATTTCCTCTTTTAGAGCTGTTAGCAGTTGCCTTATGTATTGTGGTGCTCCTATGTTGGGTGCATACATATTTATAATTGTTATATCTTCTTCTTGGATTGATCCCTTGATCATTATGTAGTGTTCTTCCTTGTCTCTTGTAACATTCTTTATTTTAAAATCTATTTTATTTGATGTGAGTATTGCTACTCCAGCTTTCTTTTGATTTCCATTTGCATGGACTATCTTTTTCCATCCCCTCACTTTCAGTCTGTATGTGTCCCTAGGTGTGAAGTGGGTCTCTTGTAGACAGCATATATATGGGTCTTGTTTTTGTATCCATTCAGCAACCCTGTGTCTTTTGGTTGGGGCATTTAATCCATTCACGTTTAAGGTAATTATCAATATGTATGTTCCTATGACCATTGTCTTAATTGTTTTGGGTTTGTTTTTGTAGGTCTTTTTCTTCTCTTGTGTTTCCCACTTAGAGAAATTCCTTTAGCATTTGTTGTAGAGCTGGTTTGGTGGTGCTGAATTCTCTTAGCTTTTGCTTGTCTGTAAAACTTTTGATTTCTCCGTTGAATCTGAATGAGATCCTTGCTGGGTAGAGTAATCTTTGTTGTAGGTTTTTCCCTTTCATCACTTTAAATATGTCATGACACTCCTTCCTGGCTTGTAGAGTTTCTGCTGAGAAATTAGCTGTTAACCTTATGGGAGTTCCCTTGTATGTTATTTGTCATTTTTCCATTGCTGCTTTCAATAATTTTTCTTTGTCTTTAATTTTTGCCAATTTGATTACTATGTGTCTTGGCCTGTTTCTCCTTGGGTTTATCCTGTGTGGGACTCTCTGTGCTTCCTGGACTTGGGTGGCTATTTGCTTTCCCATGTTATGGAAGTTTTCGACTATAATCTCTTCAAATATTTTCTCGGGTCCTTCTCTCTCTCTTCTCCTTCTGGGATCCCTGTAATGCGAATGTTGTTGCGTTTAATGTTGTCCCAGAGGTCTCTTAGGCTGTCTTCATTTCTTTTCATTCTTTTTTCTTTATTCCGTTCCACAGCAGTGAATTCCACCATTCTGTCTTCCAGGTTAGTTATCCGTTCTTCTGCCTCAGTTATTCTGCTATTGATCCCTTCTAGTGTATTTTTCGTTTCAGTTATTGTATTGTTCATCTTTGTTTGTTCTTTAATTCTTCTAGATCTTTATTAAACATTTCTTGCATCATCTCGATCTTTGCCTCCATTGTTTTTCCGAGGTCCTGGATCATCTTCACTATCATTATTCTGAATTCTTTTTCTGGAAGGTTGCCTATCTCCATTTCATTTAGTTGTTTTTCTGGGGTTTTATCTTGTTCCTTCATCTGGTACATAGCCCTCTGTCTTTTCATCTTGTCTATCTTTCTGTGAATGTGTTTTTTGTTCCACAGGCTGCAGGATTGTAGTTCTTCTGGCTTTTGCTGTCTGTCCTTTGGTGGATGAGGCTATCTAAGAGGCTTGTGCAAGTTTCCTGATGGGAGGGACTGGTGGTGGGTAGAGCTGACTGTTGCTCTGGTGGGCAGAGCTCAGTAAAACTTTAATCTGCTTGTCTGCTGATGGGTGGGGCTGGGTTCCCTCCCTGTTGTTTGTTTGGCCTGAGGCGACCCAACACTGGAGCCTACCTGGGCTCTTTGGTGGTGCTATTAGCGGACTCTGGGAGGGCTCGAGCCAAGGAGTACTTCCCACAACTTCTGTTGCCAGTGTCCTTGTCCTCACGGTGAGACAGCTCCACCCCCCTCCTCTGCAGGACACCCTCCCACACTAGCAGGTAGGCCTTGTTCAGTCTCCTATGGGGTCACTGCTCCTTTCCCTGGGTCCTGATGCACACACTACTTTGTGTGTGCCCTCCAAGAGTGCAGTCCCCGTTTCCCCCAGTCCTGTCAAAATCCTGCAGTCAAATCCCACTAGCCTCCACAGTCTCATTCTCTTGGAATTCCTCCTCATTGCCATACCCCCAGGTTGGGAAGCCTGATGTGTGGGTCAGAACCTTCACTCCATTGGGTGGACTTCTGTGGTATAAGTGTTCTCCAGTTTGTGAGTCACCCACCCAGCAGTTATGGGTTTCGATTTTATTGTGATTGCGCCTCTCCTACTGTCTCATTGTGGCTTCTCCTTTGTCTTTGGATGTGGGGTATCTTTTTTGGTGAGTTCCAGTGTCTTCCTGTTGATGATTGTTCAGCAGTTAGTTGTGATTCTTGTGTTCTCACAAGAGGGAGTGAGAGCACGTCCTTCTATTCCATCATCTTGAACCAATCTCCTGACTTTGTATTTCATATACAGAAAATGTATAACAGTATTGGCTGTTGGACTATAGTCACAAGGACAGACTTTGGCCAATTCGCAGCATCCTATCAGGTAATAAAGTTTAACCAATAGATGAATCAAATGTAGCTTATTTGTTTTTGAGTTTTTGTTTATTTGTTTTGCTCCATGTGGAAAGTTCTTATTGATCTAATAGCATAGTAGAATAATTATCATTTAACAGTAATATTGTATAGATGCTAGAAGCTTGGCTATGGCTTTCCTGTATCTAGTTTCATTATTATCATTATCATTATCAGAGCTAACATTTGCTCCATGTTTCTTGTCATGCTATGAAGTTACTTACATTACCATATTTAATCCTTAACAGAAGTCCTTATGTAACATATGCTGTTATTATATCAGCTTTAGGGAAAGGGAAATTGAGGCTGATAACAGTTAACTCACTTCCCATAAGGTGGCACACACCTAGGTCTGTGTGATACTGAACTTATTTTGCCACTAGGTTCCTAGCAGAATGTCTCCATTTTAGTTTTGAGAGAGCATTAAAAGAGACAATTAGCACTGAGAGAACCTGACACCATCTTTTGCCTGGAAACAGTGATTTAGGATCATGTATCCTCTAAAAAGGAATAAAGAACATTGATTATGATTTGCATCAAACCTCAAAAACATTGCAAAGTAGCAAGACAGAAGAGTCCTAGAGGAAAATGTAAAGAAAAGGAGAAAAGAAATAGGAGAAAAAGGGAGAAAAGGAAAGGGTGGAGAAAATAGAAAAAGTCAGTGAGTGGAGACTAGAGACATCTAAGGAAGAACGGGAACACTGCTGCTTCCCCTTCATTCTCCACCCACATAAGCACTTGGGCTGAACTGTGTGAAAATCTGTGAAGTACGAGAAAGAGCCCACAGTCTATTATCACTTTTTTAATAAAAATTATTCTAGAATTCAAGGAAACCATTTTCCTCCCCTATATATTTAGCTTTCTGCCATTTCCCAGTTTTGGATCTTTTATTTCATAAGTTTGTATTCATTTACAAGCTCTCCAAAGTATAAATTTTAACTACTGGCTTAAACTGTTTTTCCTGCATATTTTGTTTATGACTTAAAAAAATCCTTGCCTTTAAAATTTAATCAGTACCAAATAGAATAAAGCAATTTACATATTCCAGAATTACAGATAATTTCCTTTTTAATGAGTTTTAAATAATAGAATCTGATGTCCCTGGCCATTGGCTAACAGTAGTAATGGTAGCTTCTGGGTGCTGACAATGGATCAGGCTCTGTGCTAAGAATTTAACATGGATTAACTCATTTAATCTGCACAGTAATCCTGTGAGGAACATTGTGGCAGAAACTGCAGGTTAGCTACCAATGTAATTTTCCTTTTCCTCTTTTGTACCCCAATTTTATCTAAAGTGACAAAGTGTCAGCTAAAAGATTCCATTTCCAAGCCTACTTTGTAGCTTCACGCAGCTATGTGACTGAGTTCTGGCCAGTGAGATTTGCACAGAACTGTTGTGTGGAACTTAGGCTGTTGGGAGATGCTTCCTTTTGAGCCCACCCTCTACCCCCACCTTCTCTTTTTTACTCTCTGGAATGCAGATGTGATGTCTAATGACTCAGCAGCCAGCGTGAACTATGGTAGCTTGAGGATGGAAGCCAGTGCTGAGCATGGGGGAGCAGAAAGATAGAAGGATCCTAGGTTCTGGATGACTTCCTGGAGCTACCCTACCAAGAGCTTTGGACTGCTTCTACCTGTATTTCTTTTATGAGAGAGATTAATCCATATGTGTTTAAGCCACTGCTGTTTTGGATAGTCTACTATATGCTATTCAAGAGAATTCTTAACTGGTACACAGGTATTATCTCAATTTTATGAGTGAAGAATCTTATGATTCTTCTTAACCACATTAGGTAACTTTTACAGTATTTGGATTCAAATTGGGGCCTGTCTGACTCTAGAACCCAACAATTTACTACTAGCTTAATACTGATAGAGAAATTTTATTGTGAATATCCAAGTCGTGTAACATTCAACATAATTCTTTTCAAAACAGCAATAGCAATTCATATAGGAGTAGAGACGGTAACGAGTCAAGTCAAGGTCATGAATTCCTTTCTCAAGGAAGTCAGACTTATTTCAACAATCTGTTAGTGCCTCTGGCCACTCCTCAGCTCCTGCCCCATGCTGTACAGTAATCATTCAGAAAGTTGGATTAGGGTGTGTACAACTGCGCACCACCAGTGAGAAACGACAAAGAGTACTGTCCATGAGACTCTGCATATGTGTGTGTGCATAAATCATCTGCATTCCAGACCTGTCAATCAGTTCACCTGCTATAATCCACTTTCCTTCTCGCATATCCACAACCACAGCCATTTACTTCAAGACCCTCCCTGCTCCACTCCCCCTCCAGAGGCCGATTACACCAGCGGCAGCACTGAATGTTAGCCAAACCCTGCATGGACCAGGCTAAGTCAGTCAGATTCTCCACTTTAACAACAGAGGCCATAGGCTACATGTAATAGCCTAATGGTTGTGTAATTTCCAGATTTGAAGTCATCTATATTTTGGGTCTCTGCAAAACTTGTAAATAGGCAAAAGAAACTGCATAGGCAGAAGTATAAAGCAGACATGTCAAAAGGAGGGGTTTAGGCCACACACGATTGTACTAATTGAAAGTCCATAGCATTACTTGCCTGGTTCCCTTCTGTTTATTCTTAATATTTCAACTTCAACTTCACTTCTAAGAAGCTTTTACTATCTCCTCAAAATCAGCTGGGTTCTGTGTCTAATATTTCTTCTTTGTACAATATTACTAATTTTTAAATATTTTAATTAATTAATGTCTGTGACCTCCCACCCCCTCCAAAACTGTGAGTGCCAAGAGGGTAGAGACAATTTCTCATTTCTGCTGCCTAGACAGTGCGTGACACATAGAGGTTACTCAATATATGTGTGGTAGACAGTATTACCCGAGAGAAAGAAAGAGTCATCTTAATGCTTGACTTTCTTGTTCTGGTCCCAAGTAGATACAATGGTACTTCGGTTTCTATTTCTGTGTTCAATAAACTACCATGTTTATGATGATAAAAATAACCCCACATCTTCTTTCTTGATTTGCCTTCATATATTTCTCTTTGAAAACAAAGGAAACATAATTAGAGAATGTATATAAAATAGATGGTTATGTAAACAGAGAAGGGAAAAGCCATAGATGTAGGAAAGTAGAAATTACATCATGTGAAATAATAGCACATGTTCAGTTCATTCATTGCTATATTTTTAAAATGAGTGTAATTATGATTCTTATGATAACATTACATCAAACTTCTATTTTGACCAGCAGTTTGAAGAATATCCTTGGACACCACACTATTTTAGTAAATGGTGAAGCTCAAATTAAAGAATGGTGTAGATTTTCTTCACTGACATTTTTTTTTACCCAAGGAGGGTATAAGGGTTAACATTGCCAGAAATAAGCAGAGAAAACTTATGGGAAATGATGTTTTATAGAAAGCTCATTTGCGTGACTGGCCTGTCCATAAGAACCTCCTGAATGAGGAAAATAATGGTTTAAAAACCTTCTGTGCAACCTATCAACTCAAATGCAAATTTCCATTATATTTTGTGAATTCATTTAGATGTAAATTATAAATAATAAAAAATCGTAAACAAGTCATGGTGGCAGACAGGGAACAAACAGGTTGTGTCTAGCTCTTAGGAAGAAGGGGTTGCCTGGAACAATTTAAGCTAAGAGATGCCACACCATTGTTTCCTTGAAATCATGCTTCATAGGTAACAGATGGCACCACATCAATAGCTGATCGGAGAATAGCATTTGGCATTCTGTCCTCTGGGTAGGAGGAAAGAGTGTTTAAATTTTAAGGGAAAAAAACACAGCTCATGAGCAAGATTGGCATACAAATGGAGAAAAGTGCTAAGGAAAAGAGTCACTTTCTTTCCATTCAAAATCCAGAAAAGCAGTGAACAAAAATCTGTCAGAGCTCAAGTCAAATGATAACTTCATTTGGGCTTATTTCCTTAGGACTGGTTGTTTAATTTCAAATCACTGGTACTGCTAGGGCTACATTCCCTCCTTCCTTGGGTAAACCTACCTAGGATTGTTTCTTTATGTGACTTGATGTGTTGTAGAAAAATCAAGGGCTGAGGAGACAATTGGTGCTCAGCCCCATCAACTAGCCATCTTGTTATAGTAAGTAATAAGCCATCAGGAGAAAAATCCCACAGTCTCTTCCCTCTGTCATCCTCTTCTCATATCTCGGGCTGTTCATGCTGACTTGAAGTAGACCCGGTCTCATCAGTGTTGCACTGATGCCACTTCTACCTTTTGTCATGTGCCTAGATCTGAATTCTTCCACCTGTGCCCCCTGGAGTAGACTGCCAGACCTCAGATACTGAGGAGAACATTCAGAAATAGTGAATGACAGGTGGCCTGTGGACTTGCTCACTGTGTGTGTGTGTGGGTGTGTGTGTGTGTGAGAGAGAGAGAGAAAGAGAAAGAGAGAGAGAGTGAGTTACTGACAAAGGCTGAAGTTAATTGATGTTAAGGCTAAAAGTTAGCAAACCCCAGGGGTTTCTATAAGAGCCTTGAGTTTATGAAGGTGTCTGTGGTGTATTAGCACAGACTTCATAAAGAAAACATTTATTACCTCTGGCAAAATACAAGCATAAATCAGATTTCCAGTCTAAGAAATGTGGTAAGCAGCCAGACGTTTGTCTGTAAAAGTGAAAATGGGATATTCATCGTGAAACCAAGATCAGGGAGAACAAATGGACAAGAAATGTGTGTGTGTGTGTGTGTGTGTGTGTGTGTGTGTGTGTGTGTGTGTGTGTGTGTGTGTGTGACTGCTGCTCATCCCTTTCCCTCGGAAAAGCTTCCAGAATAAATCTTCAAAAGCTGTTGACTCTGCAGGCAGAAGATCAGGATAGGGGAAGGGAGTACACATGACTTGAGCTGGTAGTCAAAATGTGACTATTAACATTTTTAGCTCTTGATGGGGTACTAGAAACAATGTTTATCATTTGGGGGTTGAATCTGCCCTGCTTGTAGGTCTTCCATTAATTGCCTCAGTTATGCGATCTGAGCCCACCTGTAGGTAAGAGAGGTAACAGAAACTCCCTAAAAGTACCTGGAGTTGCATTTTATGTGGGATTAGGTTCTAAAGGTAGAATTTCAAGTGAAATTATCATATATTCAAATTTAGGCAAAAGTAGCCATAATCTTTGTATCAGTCAACTTAGACTATGGTGTCCTGCAGTAATAAACAGCCCCCAGATTTCAGCAGTTTAAGCACAAGGTTTATTTCTTTCTCATGTTAATTGTTGGCTAGAGTTGCTTTCAGATTGGCTCCACTTGCCTTCTTCATTCTGGGATCCATACTGCAGGAGCGCTCCTCTCAGGAAGTACCGTTCTTGAGGTAGACGGTAAAGGGGCAAAGGGGAAACCATTTGATGGCTCTTCAAGTCTATGTTCAGTTAAGGAAAGTTTCATCCTGTGCACATTCCACTGACCCAAGCAAATCACATGGCTAAGCATCAAGTCCATGCCAGTAGGAAGTACGTTTCTTCCACTGGGAAAGAAGGCACTGCAGGTCATATGCAATCGTAGCATTATACTAATCGTGCATTAGTATAATACTAATACTGGGAGTGTAGAAAATAACAGGAAAAAAATTTAAATCTGCCATACAAACAGCAACAATATAATCTAGCACAATGTCACTTAAGGAGGTGTCACAGTAGTAATACACACATGATTTCTCAGTATGGAGGTCAGGTAAGCAGCCTTAGTTCCTCTGCATGTGCAACTGATGAGGTAGTTGTATTTGAGGAGAGTGAGCATGAGTTCTAACACAAGAATCACACTCTTCTGGGAGAGGTGCATATTTTGGGGAGACAGTTGGGAACTGAGACTGAGTTTACAGGAGATGCATTGTTCCCACTTCATACTGACCCCAGGGATAATCTCTGTTGATTGGAACAGCAGCAAAAATCTTCCACACTATTGAATTTGTTGCTTCTTTTCCTTGCTTTTAGAGTCAATCATATATATGTGAATTTGCAAAAGTTAAATATTTGCATAATGAAATTCCGCTACAGTTGGGAGGCTATGCAAGTGTGTCTCCATAGGTGTGTCAACTGTAATACTTACTAACTCTTCCTACCTGACCTAGACCTGGAGAGCACAGAATGGTGTTTGCTACTTCTAATGGCTCAAAACATATTTGTGCAATGATACATTCTGTTCTGTGGTATACTTTAGTGTTTAAAAGCGTGAACTCTGGAGCCAGTATGCTTAGCTCCAGTTCTGAGTTTTACTTACTGTGTGTTTCTTAAACATTTTATGCCTCATTTTTCTCATCTGCAAAATGGAGATAGTAATAGTTCCTATTATATAACACTTATTAAGGGTTAAGTGAATTTATATGTGTGTGTGTGTATATATATATACATATATATATACACACACACACATTATCACTTATTACAGTGCTTGGGACACATTAAGGAATCATAAATATCAGGCATTATTACTATTACTATTCTGGATACAGTCTCTATTTCAGGTCCAATCATCTAGAATGGTGCTTGGCATCTAGCAAGTATTCAATATATATTTGTTGAATAAATGCATAAACCCCATTCTTGGTCCAGGTTATTACTTCTATGTCTTACTGTTTCTTAAGCCAGAAATACAGGAATCATCCTTGAAAACTCCTTCTTCCTTATTCTTCAATTCCATCTATTTTTCCTCTGTAAATAAGTATTTTTGTTCATCTCCACTCCCACTAAATTGGTGCACAGTGCCATCATCTTCCCTGGACTAAGGAAAAGTCTACTTTGTGGTCCCTGCTTCCTCCCTTTCCCCTCCAGTCAATTCTCCATACAGCATGGAGGGAGGTTTTCTTTTTTCTTTCCTGTTTTTTTTTATGCCGGGTCTTAGTTGCGGCACATGGGCTCCCTAGTTGTGGCATGCATGTGAGATCTAGTTCCCTGACCAGGGATCGAACCCGGGCCCCCTGCATTGGGAGGGCAGAGTGTTAACCATGGAGCCACCAGAGAAGTCCCGAGGAAGGTTTCCTTAAAGAGATAGATACTGTAATAGTATCACCTTCCTTAAAACCCTCAATGATCCCCCATCTCTTTTAGAGAACTGTCTGAAATCTACAGTATCTCTGACAAAGCTCTGCTTGATCCAGCCCCTACCAGCCTCCTGTCATGCTTTTCTTTTCCCTTACTTTCTCCACATTAGTCACAGTGACTTTTATTCCATTTCTCAAACTCTGTCTACTGCATCTTTCTTCCCCGTCTTCACAGCCACGGTTCTCTATGGCTGGATCTCTATTGCTTTATCCTTTCCACTTGCCCCCTCCTTAGCTAGTTAGTAGTCATTTAGAAAAACTCAGATTAAAAGTCGGTTCCTGAGAGAAACCTTCCATCTTTACCAAGTAAGATGCCCTTGTTCAACTCCATTGGATACTTCTATGATTTTCTTCTCTAGCACTTATGCAAGAAATATGCATTTAAGTAGTTTTTGAAACTTATTGGATAGATGAATGTGGCTATTTTTTGCCATGATTTAAAGCAGCTATAAGGGGGCAAGGAGGCCTTCAAAATCCACCTTAAAACTTTCCCCGCCTTGGATATAAAGCTCTTCGATGGACTCCCCATAAGAGTTTGTCCTGAATATTCCAAGAGTCCTAACAACAAATATTTGCTGGAGTCCCAGATGTAAAGATTCAAAATCAGTCTTCTAGTACAGCAGTTTGAAGATAATTAGGACATGGCAGTAAGCACAAACAAGTTCTAAATAGGTGTCTTCTCCTCTCCTATTAGTGCTTACATGCTCAGTAATGAGAGACAAATAAAACGGATTTAACCTAGAAGAATTACAGCATCTCCTGGGCTTGGCCCTGGATTATGAAGGAATCATCTGGGTACATTCTGAATTGTCTAAGAAATCGAGTGGAAAAAGACTTTCGGCAGACTGTCTCCAGGGTCAAAGCTGCATTAAGCTCCTTTAAGCGTTAGCATGAACTTTTTCATAGGCTTCTTGCAAGATATGCACTTGTATTCATCAATATTCATTCATATAATTTATGAGCATTTTATGTATGCCTACATTTTGTTTCCCAAAGCAAGAGCCCATTCCTCAGGTTTAATAGCTAATAACATTTGAATAATGCACACTAGAAATATAGTGTGAACTGGCACGGATTAATGCTTGTATTTTCTTTCCCCACACCCTCCCCTTGTTTATTTTTAACCAGTGGAAACGTCAAGAAATATTTTTCACTGTACCTGCAAATATGGGAAATACGGGTCGCAAAGGAAGTTTTTTCCCAAAACAGAAGTAGCAATGCACAAACTTTTAAACTTTTTTTTTTTTTTGAGCCTTATCCTTTTTTTTTTTTTTATTTTTTTTTAAATTTAATTTTGGCTGCATTAGGTCTTTGTTGCTGTGTGCGGGCTCTTCTCTAGTTGCAGCGAGTGGGGGCTACGCTTCATTGCAGTGCACAGACTTTTCATTGCAGTGGCTTCTCTTGTTGCAGAGCACCGGTTCTAGGTGCGCCGGCTCAGTAGTTGTGGCTCGCAGGCTCTAGAGCGCAGGCTCAGTAGTTGTGGTGCACAGGCTTAGTTGCTCCACGGCATGTGGGATCTTCCCAGACCAGGGATCGAACCCCTGTCCCCTGCATTAGCAGGCGGATTCTTAACCACTGCGCCACCAGGAAAGTCCCAACTTTCTAACTTCTGAGAAATTACTATGTGCCAAGACATGGCAATAAGAAAAAGACAAAGAATGCTAGAAAATTATATCTTTAAGGCATGACCCTTCAAGTTCTCAAGTCTAGTTTACTGCAGGGAGGCTGGCAAGTTAGCCATTTTAGGGCACATGCACCTGACACTTGGTAAAGAGGTTTCATATCCAAACCATATTGCCAATTTATTTGAAAATTATTTCCGTCAATATTTGCTTCTCCTGTTAAAAGACCCTCAACATATGTCTCCTCCCTGCTCCCTAAAATAGAATATTCAGTTAATCTACTTTCTCAGTACACAAGTAGACTGTTCTTGGGAAAGAAAGTGACTAAAGCCTGTAACATTTTTAATTGGGTCTTAGGTTCAAGCAGCTGTCTTTCTGCAGATAGCCTGGGCCCCGGAGAACCTAACTAATGTAATGTTCAGGCTTTGCTCACAGCAGCCTCCCCCCTCCATCCTGGGAGCTAAGATTTGCATGCTTCCCCCAAATTAACTTCTTCTTTTAGAAACAAAAATATGTGTGAGGAGCTTCTAATATAAAATGCCCATCTTGTTTCCTGAGCGGAATTCAGTCTTGGCTGAAATATTAGTTCTTGAGTTTGTATCACAAGCTAGCAGAGGACAGAGTTTAGCCCTTAAACCCAGCAGATTTCAGAAGTGTGGAGGCTTATTGTCTTGTTACCTTCCTTTTCATTGTACAGCGGTCATAAGGAAACTCTTCCTAGTATGCACTGTTTTTCTCTGTGTTTTGAGAGGCAAAGAATGCTTTTAATGTTATTACATAAACCATGTTTGGGTTGTCTCTAAGCATTAAACCACGTTGATTTAGGAAAGGGTTTCATTGAATCATAGGATCTAGAGGGGTTTATTCCATCTTGCTGTCCTGAAGTGAGATTATAGTTTACTACACTGGCCTGATAAAGTTTCTCCTGTTTTAAAGATCTTTAGTGAGATGGTTTTAACCATCCATCCTCCACCCCAACATAGTTTATACCATGGTCTGAGGGTCAGCAGAATCTGCTCTACCTGAAAGCTTTTATTTTTAGAAATGCAAATTCTCTGACCTGAGGAATCTCTGGTGGTGGGCCAGAAGGTATGTTTTAACAAGGCTTCCTGGTGATTGTCTTGTCTGCTTAAGTTTGGGGTTTAGACTGCCTGAATTCAAATCCTGTTTGGGAATCTTACTAAACTGTGTCAACTTGTGTAAATTACCTTTCTGTACTCTATGTTTTCTCATCTGTAAAAATGAGATGTTAAAAACACCTAAACTCATAGATTTACTCTTAGGATTAAATGAGTTAATACATATAGAACACATGGAATTGCACTTGGTACATACACAGTAAGCCCTCGTAAGTGTACTCATCATTAGAAACTTACTGTATGCAATTATTTGGCAACATTTTTGTGTTCACCAACATTTACAGGGAACTCAAAGTGAAAATAAACCTTTACTAGAAATCCAAAGGAATCAGAGGACTTTTTGAGGAATGAAAAATGTTTTGTCATTATTATTGTTTTTTTTGATGTGGACCATTTTTAAAGTCTTTATTGAATTTGTTACAATATTGCTTCTGGTTTTTGTTTTTTTTTTTTTTTGTCTGCGAGGCATGTGGGATCTCAGCTCCCTGACCAGGGATTGAACCCACACCCCCTGCATTGGAAGGTGAAATCTTAACCACTGGACCACCAGGGAAGTCCCACTTTGTCATTATTTATTCCAATCAGGAATTGCTTTTCTTATGCATGTCCTGAAGTTCACATGAATCAGAAAAAAAAAGAAAAGAAAAGGAATATAAGAGAAAACGTGCATAATGTTATAGACTTAATTTTAGGAGTCAGAGTAAATTTGAGTACAAATCCTACAATTTGTTAGTTGTGAGACTTTATTGATATATTTTTTTCTTTGTAGGAAATGCCTTTTGTTTCCTAAGAAATATTTGTTTAGCTTCTAGGATGCAAAGATTTTCTATGTTTTCTTCTAATAATTTTGTAGTTACAGTTTTTTAAAAAATCTGTAATCCATTTCAGTTAATTTTTGTGCGTAGGTTGATGTAAGGGTTAATGTTCATTATTCTTCCTTATGAATATGTAGCTCTTCTAGCACAACTCGTTGAAAAGGCTATTTTTTCCTCACTGAATTACTCTGCATCCTCACTTGACCATTTGTGCAATTCTCTTTCTGAATTATTTGTTCTGATCATCTATACATCTACTTTACATGAGCATCACCCAGTCCTGAGTACTTTAGCTTTATAGTAAGTTTTGAAAATCAGTAATATAACTCTTCTAATTTTGGAAAAACTTCAACATGGTTTTGGCTATTCTATGAACTTTATATTTCCATATAAATTTCAGAATCAAGCATCTCATTTCTACCAAAAAAGCTGCTGGGATTTGATCGAGTTTACTTTGACTCAATAGATCAAGTTGGGAAGAATTAATATCTTAACAATATTCTTTTTCTCCTAATCCATAAACATGACAAATCTCTCCATTTACTTAGGTCTTCTCCAATTCTGTCACCAATGTTTAATATTTATCAAGGTGCATCTCTTTTACATATCTTGTTAAATGTTCTCTTTTGTATTTAATATTTGAGATGCTTTGTCAATGGTAATTTTGAAATTTCATTTTTCAAATGTTTGTTGCTAATTTATACAAACACAAAACTCTACTGAATCATTTATTAGTTTCAGTAGCTTTTTGTAGATTCCTTAGGATTTTCTATAAGTCCAAAAATGTCATCTATAAAAAGATAATTTTACTTTTTTCTTTCTAGTACATATTTTTTCCTTGGTTTACTGCACTGGCTAGGACTTCCAGTACAAAGAATAATGAAATAGCAAATGGGTGTTCTTGTGCCCTGGTGTTCCCACTTTAGGGCAAAATATTTTGTTTTTCCTTATTAAGCATGATGCTAAGTCTAATTTTTTTTCTTTTTTTAAGATACTCTTTATCAGTTTAAATGGGTTATCTTCTGCTCTTAGAGGAGAGTTTTCATCATGAATTAGTGTTAAATTTTTAAAAGTGTTTTTTCTACACTGACTGAGATGGTCATAGTTTTCCCCTTCTCTTTTGTAAATATGGTGAATAACATTAATTGATTTCCCGATGTTAAACTATCCTTGAATTTCTGGGTGTCAACTGAAAAAAAATGCACAATGTGAGAGTTGTGAGTTAAGCTTTATTTGGGGCAAAATGAGGACTATAGCCCTGGAGGCAGCCTCTCAGATAGCTCTGAGGAACTGCTCCGAAGAGGTAGGGGAAAAGTCGGTATTATGCATGACTTTAGTGAAGGAGGAGGCGTGCATCAAGCGCACATTTTGGCAGAGGCTTGCTGCTAGTCGCAAGGAGCAGATGTTTCCATTAATGATTTTAGTGCTTTTTTAGATATGAGAAGATGCAAGAATTTGGGGTCATAAAATCTCCTCCTGAAAACATTTAACTTATCTTGAGGCCTGTTCTGCCAGTTTTTCCCGGAGCACAGAGGGATCTCCACCCTGAATTCCTTTCAGGGTGTGTTGAAGGTCAGTGACTGCAGTGGCTAGTGACCTAATCCTTGTAGAGGCAGATGGCGAGTGACAATTTTTATTTGGCATGGCATAAACCTGACTTGTTTGTGATATGCTTTTCACTGGTCCTGAAGTGTTCCAATGTGTGCTAAAGGTTTATGGATTGCCAAAATGTTCTGCTATGTATCTTTCCTTTTTATTAAATTTTGGTAACTAAAAAAGGTGAGTTTTCTCTTATGTAAGAAAATAATTTTTGAAGAAGCTGCAATCAAAGCCAAGTAAAATGAAAAGTGGCAGCAATATATATTGTAAGGTAGCAATTACCAATTTATTCTCTCCTGAGATGTGTTATATCTATTCCCTTTGCTCTTTTAGAGAATCATTTCAAAACTTGGGGCCTATCATTTGTTGTAGGCATATGACTTTCAACTTAACTCATAACTAGTTGAGACAATCCATGTAAGCCACTGTAATTGATAACCACCAAGTTTAGAGAAGGGATTTTACATATATATATATATAAAATTACATATATAATTTATATATAATATATATCCCTATATATTAAAATTTATGTGTATATATTATAATCACAGCATAGTTATTTATTTATTTATTTTTTACTTGGGGTATAGTTGATTTGCCATATTTTACAAGCATCAGGTGTACAACATAGTGATTTATAATTTTTAAAGGTTATATTCTGTTTATAATTATAAAATATTGGCTATATTCCATGTGCTGTACAATATATACTTGTAGCTCATTTATTTTATACATAGCAGTTTGTACGTCTTGATCCTCTACCCCTATTTTGTTCCTCCCCCAAGAAGGGTTACATATTTATGCTGTGAGAGTATTTGTAAATTGATGACAAGCAGTGTGATTTAAGAGAAAAATATAATTTTAGCATATTACTGGTTAATTTGGTATACTAGCATATTAACAATTAGCATATTGATATTAACTAGCATATTAATATTCTCTATTTCTTCAAGTTTCATTTGGAAAAATAAAGATAAACCTATGAGCTATAGCTTTGCCCAAACCAATAAGAAAGAAAGAAATAAAACAACAACAAATTCTTAATAGATCAAAGTAGAGAACCGGGCTATGCAATATTCCCCCTAACACCTTAACTTTAGATAAATATCAGTTAATCCATATGTTGTCATAGAATTGCTGATTTCCAGATTTACTACATCAACCATATTTCTCTTGGCTATAAAAAATAAAAAAAAAAAAAAAAATCCTTGAAAGAGCTAAATGAAGTTAGCCTTAACTAAATAAAGTTAATCTGGTAAGACTTGTTCTATTTTGTCATGAGCCACCACTTTAAACATTGGTTATAAAATTTTTGATTCAGAACAACATAAGTGTCAACTCTCTGTAGGTGATATAGTGCTTATTATAAATACTATGAAAGAGGCCGGGCCTTTCTTTTCATTATTATTTCTCCATTGCCTAGTACAGTGTTTGGCATGTAATGGAAGTATAACACACTTATTAAAAAACGAATGAAAGGACTTCCCTGGTGGTGCAGTGGTTAAGAATCTGCCTGACAATACAGGGGACACAGGTTCAAGCCCTGGTCCGGGAAGATCCCACATGCTGTGGAGCAACAAAGCCCATGAGCCACAATTACTGAGCCTGTGCTCTAGAGCCCGCAAGGCACAACTATGGAGCCCGAGGGCCACAACTACTGAAGCCCACTCACCTAGAGCCCATGCTCCACAACAAAGAGAAGCCACTGCAATGTGAAGCCCACGCACCACAACAAAGAGTAGCCCCTGCTTGCTGTAACTAGAGAAAGCCCACATGCAGCAACTTAGACCCAACACAGCCAAAAATAAAAAATAAATAAAATTTATAAGAAAAAAAAACAAAAAAATGAATGAAAAATCTGTTTTCTTTTTAAAAACAGGAAATCCTCATTTGGCAAATTACAAGTTCCCAGCATGTTTCTTAATCTCCATAGTTCTATTTTTTAACACTTATAATATTTCAAGGGCATGCACACAAAGTATAGATAATACTATGATGAATACCCATGGGTCTACCATCAAGATTATGAAATAAAACATTATAGATATACTTGAAACAGAACTAACTACTGTGCTGAATATTTTTAATTTTATTCATTAAAAAGATAGTTTTACTAAATATACACACATAGGTAATATATAAGCATTATTTCACTTGATTTGAATACTTAAAAATTATATAATTGGTATCAAATTATACAGCCCTCAAGCAACTTACTTTTATTTTTTCCTCTCAACCTTATACTTGTGAGATTTATCTGTGTTTATAAGCATAGCTCATACTTATTAATTTTTACAGCTGTATACTATTCCATTGTGTCAGTATTCTAAAGGCAATCATGTAATTCCTGATTGTGATTCCCTCCAATCCTTAATATCATCATTATCACCATCAGCATCATTCTTCTCCTCCTCCTCATTTTAGTATGATGAGTAAACAAACTTGAAGTATCTGTGATAGATTGTCACAAAATGACCCCCAATGAACCACAATTCTCTGTACTCATACTCTTGTGTAATCTCCTCCTACACTGAATCTGGCCTAGGTATTAGCTTGGTTTAAGCTATAGACTGTTGTAGATACGATGGTGTCTGAGTTCAAATGCCCAAACTTTATGAAACATTGTGGTTGCTGCTTTTGCCCTCTTGAGATTCCTGAAATGCAATGAAAGAAGCTTGAGCTATCCTACTGAAAAGTCCACACAGAGAGAAAGATTCCAGGGAATGAAAGCCTATGATGGGAAAGATGTCTGGGAAGATCAAAGTCTACAAGTAGAGAGGGCCCCAGCCATCCCAGGTGAGGGACTGGACATGTGAGTGAGGCCATCTTGAATTCTTCGTTCCAAACTAAAGCCATATTAGTAAGCCCGGCTGAGGCTTAAGTGAAATAGACAAGTCATCCCATCTGAGCTCTGCCCAGTCAATTCACAGAATCATGAGAATTGATAATCATTGTTTTCCTAAAGCCCTAAGTTGTGAGGTAGTTTGTTTGTAACAATTGTTTCAACTGTTGCAGTGGTAATGGCGAGATTCTGTTATTGACTTTAAAGAAAATACTTCTAATGTTTTACTTTTAAGCATAATGTTTTCTGTAGTTTTTTGGCAGGTATCCTCTAACAAGAAAGTTTCCATTTGACCATAGTTTTTAAAAACTTTATTTTTTATTTTTATTTTTTGAATTCCTTTCCCATATCTATTGTAATGATGCTTCTTTTTTCTTTCATCTTTTAGCATGGTTAGTTACATTTTCAAACATTAAATAATCTTCGCATGTCTAAGGTAAATCAAATTTTGTGATATTTTTATGTACATTGCTGCATTTTCTTCACCAATATTTTATTTAGGATTATTATATCTATACTCATGAATATAGTTCTTGCATTATTTTTCTTTCTTCAGTTGTTCATATCTAGTTGTTCATATCTAGTCTTGTAGTAAGGTTTGATCATCCTCATACAATGATTATAAATACCTTTGTTATTAATATGCATCAGATAATATATACCTGGAAATATGTTGGACAGAATATATTTGCATATTATATGTATATTATGTGTACCATTTAAAAAATTTTTTTATTTATTTATTTTTGGCTGTGTTGAGTCTTCGTTGCAGTGCACGGGCTTCTCATTGCGATGGCTTCTCTGCGATGGCTTCTCTTGTGGAGTACAGGCTCTAGGCGCGCAGGCTTCAGTAGTTGCAGCACGCGGGCTCAGTAGTCGTGGCTCACGGGCTCTAGAGCACAGGCTCAGTAGTTGTGGTGCACGGGCTTAGTTGCTCCATGGCATGTGGGATCTTCCCGGACCAGGGATCGAACCTGTGTCCCCTGCATTGGCAGGCGGATTCTCAACCACTGCACCACCAGGGAAGCCCCTGTGTACCTTTTTTAAATGTTACAAAAAATGCATTCTCAGACCATCCAAAGCCCTCATCAAGTTTCTCCACATATCGCTAAAACTTTCTTAATACAAGGCTTTTTGTATAATAGAAGGAATCTAAAACCATTTATTCAATTATTTTCACTATTAAATAATGATAGTATCAGATGCAAATGATATTTGTAATGTGTACATACAAAGAATATGTTCTACCATATAAAAATAATCGGTGAAATAGTAGGTTGAAGATACTAATTTTAACGGCACCCAGTTGCTTAGCATAAGCAAACTGTAGTGCCCAGGGCATATGTGAGAACATGTAGTGATTATTCAGTCTTTTAAAATAACAGGAGATTAAAACACTACCCTTAGGAGACAATCCAGCGTAGACTGAAGCCACATTACTTTCTATGGCCCTGGGTAGTGTACACATTCACCATTTTTCCTGGTATATAAATGTAGATTTTTAATAGAGAGTTTTGACTCAAATAATGAATTTGGGCAAAAATTTGCAATTCATTATTTGAATATTCATATCAAGAAAGGTTGTGTGGTGAGCATACTTGTAATGCTTTAGCTTGTTTCACAAAGTTTTAACATGTAGCATCTTCATATTTGAGTATTTTAAACTTATTCTAATTTCTTTTTTGTTGTTGTTGTTTAGAAATGCTTTTTTTAAAAAATATGTTTAATATGCATAGTGTTCTTTTTTTTTTTAACATCTTTATTGGAGTATAATTGCTTTACAATGGTGTGTTAGTTTCTGCTTTATAGCAAAGTGAATCAGTAATACATATACATATGTTCCCATGTCCCTTCCCTCTTGCATCTCCCTCCCTCCAACCTTCCCTATCCCACCCCTCTAGGTGGTCACAAAGCACAGAGCTGATCTCCCTGTGCTATGCGGTTGCTTCCCACTAGCTATCTATTTTACGTTTGATAATGTATATATGTCCATGCCACTCTCTCACTTTGTCACATCTTACCCTTCCCCCTCCCCATATCCTCAAGTCCATTCTCTAGTAGGTCTGTGTCTTTATTCCCGTCTTGCCACTAGGTTCTTCATGGCCTTTTTTTTCCTTTCCCTTAGATTCCATACATATGTGTTAGCATACTGTATTTGTTTTTCTCTTTCTGACTTACTTCACTCTGTATGACAGACTCTAGGTCCATCCACCTCACTACAAATAACTCCATTTCGTTTATTTTTATGGCTGAGTAATATTCCATTGTATATATGTGCCACATCTTCTTTATCCATTCATCCAATGATGGACATTTAGGTTGCTTCCATGTCCTGGCTATTGTAAATAGAGCTGCAATGAACATTTTGGTACATGACTCTTTTTGAATTATGGTTTTCTCAGGGTATATGCCCAGTAGTGGGATCGCTGGGTCATATGGTAGTTCTATTTTTAGTTTTTTTAAAAATAAAAAATACTGTTCTCCATAGTGGCTGTATCAATTTACATTCCCACCAACAGTGCAATACTGTTCCCTTTTCTCCACACCCTCTCTAGCATTTATTGTTTCTAGATTTTTTGATGATGGCCATTCTGACCAGTGTGAGATGATATCTCATTGTAGTTTTGATTTGCATTTCTCTAATGATTAATGATGTTGAGCATTCTTTCATGTGTTTGTTGGCAATCTGTATATCTTCTTTGGAGAAATGTCTATTTAGGTCTTCTGCCCATTTTTGGATTGAGTTGTTTGTTTTTTTGTTATTGAGCTGCATGTGCTGCTTGTAAATCTTGGAGATTAATCCTTTGTCAGTTGCTTCATTTGCAAATATTTTCTCCCATTCTGAGGGTTGTCTTTTGGTCTTGTTTATGGTTTCCTTTGCTGTGCGAAAGCTTTTAAGTTTCATTAGGTCCCATTTGTTTATTTTTGTTTTTATTTCCATTTCTCTAGGAGGTGGGTCAAAAAGGATCTTGCTGTGATTTATGTCATAGAGTGTTCTGCCTATGTTTTCCTCTACGAGTTTGATAGTGTCTGGCCTTACATTTAGGTCTTTAATCCATTTTGAGTTTATTTTTGTGTATGGTGTTAGGGAGTGTTCTAATTTCATACTTTTACATGTACCTGACCAGTTTTCCCAGCACCACTTATTGAAGAGGCTGTCTTTTCTCCACTGTATATTCTTGCCTCCTTTATCAAAGATAAGGTGACCATAGGTGCATGGGTTTATCTCTGGGCTTTCTATCCTGTTCCATTGATCTGTATTTCTGTTTCTGTGCCAGTACCATATTGTCTTGATTACTGTAGCTTTGTAGTATAGTCTGAAGTCAGGGAGCCTGATTCCTCCAGCTCCATTTTTCGTTCTCAAGATTGCTTTGGCTATTTGGGGTCTTTTGTGTTTCCATACAAATTGTGAAATTTTTTGTTCTAATTCTGTGAAAAATGCCATTGGTAGTTTGATAGGGATTGCACTGAATCTGTAGATTGCTTTGGGTAGTAGAGTCATTTTCACAATATTGATTCTTCCAATCCAAGAACATGGTATATCTTTCCATCTATTTGTATCATCTTTAATTTCTTTCATCAGTGTCTTATAATTTTCTGCATACAGGTCTTTTGTCTCCTTAGGTAGGTTTATCCCTAGATATTTTATTCTTTTTGTTGCAATGGTAAATGGGAGTGTTTTCTTAATTTCACTTTCAGATTTTTCATCATTAGTGTATAGGAATGCAAGAGATTTCTGTGCATTAATTTTGTATCCTGCTACATTACCAAATTCATTGATTAGCTCTAGTAGTTTTCTGGTAGCATCTTTAGGATTCTCTATGTATAGTATCATGTCATCTGCAAACAGTGACAGCTTTACTTCTTCTTTTCCAATTTGGATTCCTTTTATTTCTTTTTCTTCTCTGATTGCTGTGGCTAAAACTTCCAAAACTATGTTGAATAATAGTGGTGAGAGTGGGCAACCTTGTCTTATTCCTGATCTTAGTGGAAATGGTTTCAGTTTTTCACCATTGAGGACGATGTTGGCTGTGGGTTTGTCATATATGGCCTTTATTATGTTGAGGAAAGTTCCCTCTATGCCTACTTTCTGCAGGGCTTTTATCATAAATGGGTGTTGAATTTGGTCGAAAGCTTTTTCTGCATCTATTGAGATGATCATATGGTTTTTCTCCTTCAATTTGTTAATATGGTGTATCACGTTGATTGATTTGCATATATTGAAGAATCCTTGTAAACATTTCAGATGTGTTTCTTAAGTTATTTTTAAAATCATCTATTGCAGTGCTATATCATTAAGAATGTGTTCTCCATGTTACCTATATTTTGGCATTTGTTTCAAACTCATTTTATTGTTTGATGCTTGATAATGTTTTTGTAAATATATCATGTGAATTTGAAACATTATATAGTCTTTTATCTTGGCATGCATGGTTCTATGCATGTATCATCATACAAAATTTGTTAATTGATATGTTCAAATCTTCTATATTCTTATTGACTATCTGCTGAATATTCCAATTACTGGAGGAGGTGTGCAGATCTTTTAAAATGTCCCACATGGTAGTAGAATTTTTAATTTCTCCAGGTAATTGTCTCAGTTGTGTTCTGAGATGTGTTCTTAGGTACATGCTGATTTTAAATTTTTTAATTTTTCTGTTAAGTATTATTATTATGTAGAGAACATTTTTTTCCTCTTAATTGTGCTTTTTACCTTAAAACATATTGTGCTTAGCCATGCTAGCTCTCTTTGGGTTAACATTTTCTTGGTATTTTAATATCCCTTTTCAAGTTTTGCATCTTACTCATTTTACTATCCAGTCTTCCTCATTGGTCATAATTAGCTTCTAAATGATTTCCCTTAGTTAATGCCCCCTCTCTCTGGGAGTTTTAATTTTCAGCAAAGCTAATATAGAACTTGTCAGACACTCTTTTTTTTTTTTTTTTTTAAATTAATTAATTAATTAATTTTTGGCTGTGTTGGGTCTTCGTTTGTGTGTGAGGGCTTTCTCTAGTTGCAGCGAGATGGGGCCACTCTTCATCGCAGTGTGCGGGCCTCTCACTATCGCGGCCTCTCTTGTTGCGGAGCACAGGCTCCAGACGCGCAGGCTCAGTAGTTGTGGCGCACGGGCCTAGTTGCTCCGTGGCATGTGGGATCTTCCCAGACCGGGGCTTGAACCCGTGTCCCCTGCATTGGCAGGCAGATTCTCAACCACTGCGCCACCAGGGAAGCCCAGACACTCTGTTTTGAATCAAAGGATTCTCTCAACACACTACTAAGTCTTGCTTCTAAGAAAGTTTCTTATTCCCCATTTGGTGGCCCTAATCCTAATTTTACCCCTTAACAGAACCCTAACGCTAACACTAACCCTAATGATCCATTCTTTAACTCCAAAGCAAAATCTCATGGGTTAATTATTGTTCTTTAAAAAAATTACCTCTTAGATGTTCTTAAGTAATCTTTACCTCTTAGAACCTTGGTTTTCTAGTGGACATAAAACTATGGCACTCCTCTTCCATTTCTTAGTAGGTCTATTTGCCCTTCTAATACTGTATTCCCCTCTTACAAAAGTCTACCAAGTCTACAAATTGATTTTCTCTTAAAATTTAAATTCACATTACTTGGGACCTGCACAATGATATATATTTGCATTTGAGGTTCTTGGTGCATTTGGGGTTAAACTGACTGGTTCCGGGTCCGATTGTTTTCTCATATGACTCACTGGCACCACCCACAGTGTTTTCCTTCTTTCAGTGTTATAGCTACTGTTTTCCTTAGTAAATTGATTTACATATTTATCTCCATGTTTTTCTCCTCCCTCATCGCATTTAGGTTCAATTCCTCTTGATTAGTTTATCTAGCCTCAAGGCAAACACATTCTCCAAGGAGAAAAAAGTGCTTGAGCTTGACAAAGCTTAGAAAATAAGATGAAAATAGGGAAGGCATTCTAGGCAAAATGAATGGTGAAGAGATAGAAACATAATATGTGACTAGGGAACATTATATGGGTAATTATGAGATTTCTGAAAGAAAACAATGGAAGTTTAGATAGAAATGGTTGTTACAGGATACAAAATAGCCTTGAATTTTAAGTTGAAAAGTTTAGTTTATCCTATAGATTTTAAAACTTCATCTGAAGTTGTTGAGCAGTGTTGCTCAAAATGACATTTTAAATAGATTACTCTGGAAATGACTTGTAGAGGAACATGGGAGACAGAAATCAAATACACAGATTTGTATAACAATCTGAACTGCAATTCTAGAGAAAATGGACAAGAAGTGAGAAATTTAAGAGACACTGGAAAATGGATAAGAATGAAGTGAGACAGATATAAAGGAAAAGACTTTGGTAAGATTTTTTTAGCTTCTTTGAGAAAAACAGTATCACTGATCCACATAGGAAGTTACACAGGAAAAGTAATCACAGAAAAAGAATGAATTTTTGTTACACGTGGGGATTTAGAGGCACTTTCAAGTAGCTGGGGATGAGAAGTCTGTTAAATGATGCTTTATACTTGATAGAGTTTGAGAGACACAATCAGGGTCTTCTGGATTAGGGAGGACAAATGTGTGATAGTTTAAGAGGGACACTATATCATGACTATTTCAGTTGCAAGCGGTAGAAACCTAACTCAAATTGGTTTAAGCAATAAAGATTTATTGGGAGAGTACTCGGGTAGTTCACACAATGAAGGAACAACTTTGTTACAGAGCAAGGGCTCACTGCCCAGTCACATAGAAGCCAGTACTGTGGCACTGGCTTTTGAGAAAAGAAGGAGCTATTGCAAGGTCAACTGGCAAGCAGACAGGAGGCATGGCTCAAATCTGTCTGCCCCACCTGGGGTTCCATCAAACCTTCATGAGTTAAGAAAGGAGGTGTGGTAGGCTGAAGTGCTGGTGGGCAGGTTTTGATTGGAGGGCTCTGGAACTTGGTCCTTTATGGTAAGATATGGTTAAGAGGCTCCAGAACCGCATCCTCTTGGATAATGGACCCTTTGCTTCTGAAAGGATTCCGGCATTCAGGTTCCAGTCATGCCCCTGTCCTTTGATTCTGTGGAGGGAAAAAAGGAGTGTTATTTGAAGTCAAATTTTTCTCCTCTGCCCATGCTTCAGTTGTATGACTTGCAGTTTTGCTCTATTGTCTTCTGAAAAACAACTCAATATCTCATTAGAAATGGGATAGGGCCAGATGGGGCTGGTTCTGTGGTTAAAACTTCAGGACTTGGGCAGTTCTGGGGGCTTGAGGAATAAAGCTGGGTCTTGGCCACAACCACAACTCTTTCTTTCCCTCTGTCTCTCCATGTTTGTCTCGCTTTGGTCCTGTTTTCTTCTATGGTAGACAAACTTTTCCCCTTGTGATAAAAATGGCAATTGCTAAACAACTTTGGAATCACATCATTAGAGAATTTTTCTAAAGAGGAACTGCTAGTTCCATAAAATCTGATCTGGGAAAGGTCTCTGATTGATTTGGTTTGGGTCATGAATCTATTCCTGGGTCACTCAGTGTAGTCAGGGGCAAGGGGCGCTCTGGTTAAAATCCATCTCTGGATAGTGTTGGGGTCCAGGGTAGGCCACCCCAAATGTGCCCCAATGGTATATTGATTATTTTGAATTAAAGTTACTTAAGAAATGGGAAACACTTTGACTCTACTTTCTGTCTCCCTAAAAGCAGGAAATAAATCTCTCATGTGAAGAATACATTCCCTGCATCTGCAGGTAGAAGGACACCCTTATTGCCAAAGACAGGGAATTTGGGGCCAAGAGGCCTATATAAACATACCTTGTTAATTCTTTAATTTACTACCCTAAACCCAAACTCTGTTTAGATTCTTTACTAATTGGCCACCCAAAACCTAAGTTTCTTTATTCTATTAATTCCTCACAAACTTATTGTTTCTTTCTAAAAAGTATAAAAGCTGCCTACTTTGGCAACTTCTTAGGTTATATTTCAATGGGACCTCCATGCCCATGAATTAAAATTTGTTTCTCTCCTGTTCATCTGTCTGGTGTCAATTTTATTACTGGTCCAGCCATAAGAACTCAAGAGAGAGACATTTCCCCCTCCCCAACAATAGGAAGGTGGGATGTATCACTAGAAGAAGTGATGGAGGAAAATATGTCTATAGAGAAAAGCAACTATAGTTTTGACTAAGACGGCTGAACCGTACCTCCCAATTTTATGATGCAACAATGATTGAAAGAGATTTACACCTGTATAACTGTGCTGGATATTAATTCTAATGCATGCTACACTAGTTGACTGCAACCTCATCAATGATGATTAAAGACAAAACAAAACGAAAAACTGATGGGCTGACACTGAGGTAAAAAAAAACTAAGCGGCTACATACTGTGTCTTATAGCAAATCTGTAGGCCTCTAAACCAAGTAAGGATATCATCAAAGGCATTGTCTTTCTTTGAAATAATTAGGATCAAACGATGAGACATCAAAGGAGAGGTTTCAGGATGAGCCAAAGAAAGTCTGCTTCAGGAAAAATAAATTGCTTGGTATATATACCATTAGAGTAGGGTGAAGTCAAAAGCATGAAGACAAAAATCCATCGACCTGTGACAGCTTAACTCTGAACGAGTCAGAAAGCCAATGATGTTGTAAGTTGGGCTCATCTGTAACAAAAGCCATGAGGCAATTGATGTCTAGAGAAAGCAGAAGTCATGAAGAAGAGTAAAGGCAGCCAGGAGCAGAATAGGAAAAAGGAAGCGCATGGAGAGAGAGAGAAACAGAAATGGAGCTGTTGAGTTACCATTACGGTGGGGCAGAAGGTACTTGAGTTAATTGAGGTGTTGCTGGAGCTGGTTTTAGACATCAGCATCTCATTCCTCCATGAAATCTGACTGTGTGGCAGTTGGAACTACTTCTGTTAGTTCTTACTTTCCCATGTGTGTATCCTTAGGTTAGACGTTTACTTATTGAAACAATCTCTTCATATCTCTGTTCTTTAAAACCTTAACAATCCTCATTTTACTTACCATCTTTCAGGCACATCTTTTGTTTAGAGAGAATGGGTTCCTAATAAAGTCTATGGATTTTTCAGCACTGTATCCTTGATTGATGTATGTGTTTGCATATTGTTGAGATTTAAGCAGCAAGTACCATACAAGTTGAATTAAACTGAATTTATTATCCAAATGATTTCTCTAGTTTAACAAGAACATGCTGGAAAATATGATTTGGCGATAATATATAGTATGATTTTAGAGCTCTGGACTTTTAGGTCAAATAGACTTGGCTTTCAATTGTGAAAGAGTTCTTCTGTCTATGTCCTCAAGCAGGTTTTCTAAGCTTGAATTTTAACCTTTTTTTTTTTTTTTTTGGCAGTGCGGCATTTAGGATCTTAGTTCCCCCACTAGGGATCGAATCCGAGCCCCCTGCAGTGAAGTCTTAACCACTGGACCGCCAGGGAAGTCCCAAATTTTAACGTTTTTTAAGTGGAGGTAATAATAGTGCCTCTCTTAGGGCTGTTTTGAAGATTAAGTAAGACAGTATGTTTTCAGTAGAATTATCATTACATCGTGCCCAGGAATGTTAGCTATTAATTATCATTTGACTAGTATGTTAACTATTATCACCTCACATTAAATTATTGATCTGGAATTCATAAAATTAACTTTTGCAAATACTAATGTCCTATTATATATTTGAATAGTTATTCAGATAATTGTCTTGTTATGCTAAAACACTTGTATGATAGGCTGGCAGCTAAGAAAACAAACACGAGAAAAGAATGGTATTCTTTCAAGTCCCTTGGTTGTTCTAATCATATATAATGATCTTTGCATTACTTATTCTATTTAGTGGTAAATGAATTAAATAGAATATAATTTCTTCAAACATGTTGGCGTCTGGGAAGCCTAAGAAACAACACTATCAATTCCCTACCTGGAGTCCTGAACAGCTGAGATATAAGACAAAAGAATAAAGCAGTATCATTGATAATACTGATATTGCACATGGTGACTGATATCTGCAGGAAGGTGGGATGTCTAATACAGAACCACAGTATTATATAGATCCAGCCACAGGCAAGCCTGGCTCTGGGGCCAGGCCTTCGTGCTTAGGGTCAGAGCACAGAGAAGCAAAGCAGAGTGTCCTTCCTGAAAACACCCTGACTCCAAAGAGAAAGAAAAGGGGACTCCTAGTTTTTCTTAAGGGGATTTTTTTTTAAATTAATTAATTAATTTATTTATTTTTTGCTGCGTTGGGTGTTCGTTGCTGCATGTGGGCCTTCTTTAGTTGTGGCGAGCAGGGGCTACTCTTCGTTGCGGTGCATGGGCTTCTCATTGAGGTTGCTTCTCTTGTTGTGGAGCACGGGCTCTAGGCGCCCGGGCTTCAGTAGTTGTGGCACACAGGCTCAGTAATTGTGACGCACGGGCTTAGTTGCTCCATGGCATGTGGGATCTTCCCAGACCAGGGCTTTGAACCCATGTCCCCTGCATTGGCAGGCAGATTCTTAACCACTGCACAACTAGGGAAGCCCCTGCAGTTTTTCATTGCAACATCACCAATCATTTTAAGTCATTATTTATACTTTGGGAAAAGTGAGTGAGGGGACAGAGAAAGGCTGGGAATGTTATCTTACTGGAGTCCCCTCCACGTGAAAGAGAACACCAAGAGAATGAAAAAGTAGCCTCCCGCAAATAAAACACATTTATTTACTCTGTTTTAGTCTTATAATTTTTTCCTAAATACTCAGTCTTATCTTGTATTCTTTACATGAGTAATTGCCAGAAAATACCATAATAGTATTTTTTGACCACGCCACAAGGCATGCAGGATCTTTATTCCCCGACGAGGGATTGAACCTGCAGTGGAAGTGCGGAGTCTAAACCACTGGACTTCCAGGGAAGTCCCTCATAGTAATATTTTTAAACAAGCCTGAAGGACTAAGTCTAGCAAAGTATTACGATTTTTTTTTTCATATTTTCAAAACATGCATAATTCAGTGTATAGGTTAATGAAAGAAATTTTCACATATTGAGGGATGGTGAAGCCATTCTGGCTTATACATGATCTAATTCAAATTTTATGCTAAAACAGCATGTTTGTGGTTGTCAAACATATATTGTGCATGTGCTTTAATTATTAAAGAGTGCATGGACCAGAAGTAAAAATATACATGTTAAAAATGAAGACTGAATGCCTCTCTTCCTGGGTTGCTGAGCTAGTACTCCTTAGATGATAAGATTCCGTCTGCTGTGTACATGCTGATCTGGTTTTTTAAAACCTTTAAATGATGTATCCCTGACTTGTTTGATGTTATTTGTTCTAACAAGATGTAAAACTGTACTGAAAACCATGCTCCTCCAGAGTATTTCTTCAGGGTTTTATCTGAGAGGTTGACTCCTGGGCTATAATCCTGTTTGGCTCAAATAAAACTCTTTTCCTATTACAGATTGTTTATTGATGATTTCTATGGACAAGATAATGGGTGGAAAAGTAGATCATTGTTTAGAACAAAAAGAGGATGGTAGTGTCAAGTAGACTTTGGAAAGATAAAGAAAACAGCACCAAAACCTAACAGCTTTAGGACTGTCCATGATGGAGTGTGCAAAGCCATGGGTGAGCCAGGTCAGAGCACACTGCTGAATTCCGCTCTGCTCCTGCAAGATCAGGATCAGGGGAAGTCTTGAACCTAGATCCTATGGAGAAAAATACAGATGGGTGAGTTGGAGAGAGAGTCTTAGTTCTGAATTTTCCTCCTTAGGAAATTCATTTAAATGTGATAAATTTCAGAGCAACATTGTCATACCAAGAGCTATGAAAATCTCCCTTTCCTCTAAGGCCAAGACTTCACCAGGGGCTGGTTGCTAACAAATGTCTGGATGGGTAAAGATTTGCACTCAGAACATGTGATGGTATACAAATTTATGAAAGAATCATTGATTCTTTGTTGAGAGGTAATATTTTACTACAGTGTCGTATTCATGCAATGGCAAGTGGCTAACAGCTATAAATTTCCTCTTCTTTGATTACGGTATTTTTAGATTCAGAAAAGCTTGTTACTTCTTTCACCTAACAAGCACTGCCTTTTTTATAACTTGTGAAAAATGTGATTAGAGGGTGAGATCTCAGCTGAAGGAGGCCCGGCTTCAATAGAATAGCCTCTGTGATGTGGAGTTTCCATCTCAGACGTTGTGGGAAATTGTTAATAGGTGAGCCTGTGTACTGGTGGTTAATATGATAATTGCTCCCAGCTGTAATGGCTTAAGCTTCAATTCCCTTCCAGTGGATTCAAATCGAAATGTCAAATTCATGGAGAGGTAAATGGAAAAGTTCTAAAGGGTGGAATACAAGAATTAAAATCTAAATTAGAGTCCTGCAAGAAAAAAGAGGGTATTGTGTTGTATGTAGTGAATTTTTTATTTTTAATTTATTTCTCAGGGACAGTTAAATTGTTAGGTAATTGTTGTATTCTAACAGAATGATATTTCTTCCCAAGAAATTGTCTGTTGCTTATTACAGAGGGAAACGTGACCACTCTAGAAAAGAAACACTACTAGAAAACATTAAATCTTTAAGAGAACTAGAGGAAAAGTTTTGAAAGTCATTTCTTAAAAAAAGACAAAATGATTTTCACTTGCACCTTGCTTTGCTGCTGAATTCAGGTTTCCAGGTTTTTGGCATGACTCATAGTTTTTATTTTAGTAATATACTATTTAGACATAGATGCAGGGAATTCTCTTGGCAGAGCTGTTTTTAACAACTGCATTGATGTTGAGAATTATTATTCTTAATAACTAATTCTGATGATGTTAAATATTTCTTTCTTTCTTTTTTTCCAAACCCAGTGAGCCTTCCATAATGAGTGAAATTATGGTACAGAAAGGGCTCTCTCATAAACCTAATGAGGGTCTGGGGAAGTATTTGTTATGCATCATTTCTGGTTTATATGAAAGAATATTAGGTATTAATTTCCTGTGTAACAATTACTTAATCATGGGATACTTACTGTTATTTCACTTTCTTGAGAATTTAAAGCTCCTACCTTCTAAAATGTCACTCTTTAGGCACACAAAGTTGTATTGAAATTAATGGGGACAGTTGGCCAATTAGCAATACACAGAACTTGCCTCTTTTTGTATATAAAGTATTCTACCTGATATAGCTTTTCATTAATGCTGGTTGAAAAGATATTTAGCACTAAGCCCTCTATTCTTTAAAGCTGAGAGGGCCTTTATTTGGAAAAAATTTTTTTAAATATAAAAACATAACTGTGCCACACTGTTGTGCTATCTTGGCTGCCAGGTGAGCAATTCTTATACAGAAGATACTGATTTAGACTTGTTTTATATTGTGAAACTTCCAAGAGTAGTGACTTAATAGACCCAAATAGAAGGCTGAGACAGGTGGATGGGTTATCAACCTCTGCTTGGTGTACATTCCACCCTTCCTTCCTTCCTTCCTTCCTTCCTTCCTTCCTTCCTTCATCAAGACCTTATTAAGTTGTTTTATTTTTCAAAGATAGAAAAAGGGTCAGAGAGATGGAGATCAAAATACTACAGCTTAATTACTAATAAACTGAATTGGAAAATGAATTTCAAATATGTAGCTCCAATCAGGCTTCCTAAGACTTTTCCTTCAGAATAAAATCCATTCGCTCAGAAATGCAGTCACCTCCCCTTGACAGATACAGAGCCTGCATTCAGAAAGCAGAGAAAGCATGCATCTTGAGGCAAAACTCCTGGCAAGAAATATAGGAGCAGGGATTGACAGGCTCAGGTTCTTACCCCTAATTAACCACTGAGATAAGTCGCCTCTCCTCCTTGGGAAGGAGGGAGAGGCCTCCAGGATCCTCCACACTTTTCTCTCCTAGGTTGCCCATTCTCCTCCCTTTGCAGGGAAAGTATGGGATAGAGAACTGGTTCCAGCTCCCCCATGTCTGCCCTCTCCATTAGTATTTGTTCTGGGCAGGTGATTTGCCAAGTTTGGGGAAATATGCACAGCCAGAAAATTCAAATTCCTTGGCCCTAAAACAATCTCATGTAGGAGGGAAACTGATACCTAAAGTGCTAAGTGTCAGAGACATAAAACGGTATTCCTTCTGGCCTAGATCTTAGGAGGAACATCAAGGTAAGGAGAGCTTTAAGCTGGGCTTTGAAAGATAAGTAGGATTTAGTCAGAAAGAGACAGATGAAAAGGCATTAAAAATTAGGAACAAACATAAAGTGATGAAACATCAGAGAATAATAGTTGGACTAGAAAAAAAGATGTAAGGCACTCAGAAGGAAAAATGAATTAGTTAAGTTATGCAACAGAAATGGAGAGAATAAGAATATACACACAAAAGAGTGGGTATTAGAAGATTAGTAATTCGGGATTTAATATTCTTGATTCAAATATTTAAGAACTACTCCCAACATTTCATGACAAATTTTAGGTGGAATTAATTCTACCTTATAGGCTTGTTCTGAGGTTCATATGTGCTTATGCATATGACACCATTTAAAATAAATATTAATGGTGTGGCCTGTGAACTTGGGCTCAGGTCACTTAGCTAAAGACCAAGCCCAGAATTCACTTGCAAAATAATGGTTGGTGTAAAAGAGGTCATTACCAAAAGTTTTGGAGGAATCAATTTCAAAATTTGAAATAGTCTATTATCCTTAAACAAGAAAGTTAGGATCTTGTTCTCTCAAAAGCTCAGAGCATACTGAGTCCTATTCCCTTTGCAAAATTTTAAACTGTGGCATGTAAGGAAGAAAAAAACCACACCATATTAAACTTTCTTTAGTTCTTGAACTCTTCAGTTTTGTTTCAACTCAAGCCCTTTCCTTTGTAGGGGAGCAAAGTCTGCCACCCCAAGATATGTCTCTTTGACATGAGAATTAATTTAAGCTGATTATTTTTTAGGCCCAAAAGACTCAGGAAGAAACTTTTGACTTTCCCCCTAGCTGCCTAAAGAAATGTAGATAGAAGATCTGTTCCACGAAGGGAGCTATCACCATAGGTAATTATAGTATTAACTAGGTGTGTAAACAGGAGGAACCTAGCAAAATCTATTGCTTAAAATTCCTCTCTATGTCCCATTGTCTCTGTGTGGCCCAGCAAACATTTGGTTACCAAACATTTGCTTTTCCATCTCCATGTGAATTGCCTTCCTCCCCTCTGAAGTCCCAAACCAAAACCCCCAACATCCTTTTTTTTTTGTCTTTAGCTGAAGATGGCATTTAAGGTTAAAGTTTCGGACAAGTTTGAGCAAGTTACCCACTTCTCCTGGGTCTCTTCCATGTATACATGCTATTAAATTTTTGTTTGATTTCCTCTTGTTAATCTGTCTCATGTCAATTTAATTCTTAGACTAGCCAGAGGAACCTAGAAGGGTAGAGGAAAATTTCTTCCTCCCTGACCCTTTGTGCATGGAGTATTTTAACTTTTGAATGACTAGCTCCTACTCAACATTCATGTCACAAGTCAAATGATATGTTCTTAGAAAACCCTTTCTTGTATCCCACTTTAGAGTAGTTACTCTAAACTACTCAAAAAACTAGTTTCTCTCCTACCTTAGACACAGTCTTACAGCATCATGTTTTATTTTCATTCAGAGCACTTACAAAATTATCACTTTTCTGGTCAACTTCTATATTTTCTGTCTTCCTCTGGATGGAAGTTCTTTGGGGTTAGGCAATGTTTCTGTCTTTGTATTCTACTCTATTCTTAGCAAATAGAAGAATGCCTATGAATCCACATATTATCAATAGACTGTTGGATGAGTGAATGAATGAATGAATATATAAACAGGCCATCTATCTGAAGAACTGACAGGTATAAATCCTAAACCTTGGCCAATTTGGGTACCCATAAATCAATCCTTAATATATTCTTATGAAAAATATGAATCGTGTATACGATGTATATGGCTCATTTTGTTTTCATACGAGGATATTGCAGTGAACAGAAGGGTAAAAAAGAATATATTTCTGTCGTTCTCCTTTGTGATTTTTCCATTTTTGTCCGCTTTGACATAGGTTGTTCCTAGGGTATATGTATAGAATGGGTAGGTCGATGGCTGTCAAGGAGAACCTGGCCAAAAAATGAGTTGCTTTCTTAACCTGATACCACATACCCAGTGAGGAGAATGGTTGCTGTAGTGACCACATTCCCTTGATTCACCAGGGTACTCCTGTTATCTTGTGCCCTGGCTGTAGCACATTGTCCTCTGAGAACGCTATCAGAGAATGGGTAGAAATAAAGGAGAAACAACAACAAACAAACAAAGAAACAACTTGTGCTGAGCTTTAAAAAATTTTGTTTTAGTGTTTCATCTCTTGAAACAATCGTGAAAAACTTGGTAACTTTGAATAGAGCTTTTAAGCCTGTGTTACATATCTTTGAGTACCCCAACTCCTACGATAGTAGTGAAACTGATAGGTGTCGTTTCGGGGGGGCTCTGAGGAGCCTGGTCCTTTATGTCTCAGGGCAGAGAGAATTCAGTGAGAGGCAAAGTGGTAGATAAGAAGTGATTTATTAGAGTAGGACATTTGTGAGGTTTACAAGCTGGTGGGCAAGCGGGTGCCGTGCCCGAGAACTTAGTGGGCAACAGTTTTATAATCAAAGGAAAAGTGGGGAGGGGGAAAAGACTACCTTCTTTTTCATTCTTGAGTAGATGTCATGCTTCCATCATTAGCTCCTACTACAGGTTGGGCAGGGGAGTTTTCTTGTCCTTACATGGTCAGGCCAGGACTGTCATGGCGCTATGGAAATTATTGTTTTTTATATGTGCAGAGAGCATGTCCTAGAGGTCATTAACTTACTGAGCTCACTGGGCAGGATGTGCGTCTCATGCCACCATTGTTTTATTGTTTTGGGGGCATGTCTCGTGCTTCCGTTACATGGTTTTGTTGCTAAGCAAGTCTGCTTGGCTTCATGATTAAGTAAACCTGCTTTCTCAAGTAATCATTAACTTACAGGGGTCTCCCGTATTTTTTTTACTTATAAACCCCTAGTGGGATTAACTATTTAATCACCTACTTTGTCCCTTTACTCTGTCCCTATCAGTAGGACCATATCCATTCGAGGAAAACATGGGTTTGAAAAATTTGAATACTTAGCATTTTTAGCTATTTTGTTAGGCATCTTGAATTTTACAATAGATGTTAGTTTTTAAAAGTCCAAACACCTGCACTGATCCTAAATGGGTCAGTTCACAATCACTATCAGTTTCATGTTGCTGCTTCCACTGTACTGAGGAGTTGAAGACAATAATTGTGATTCTAAAGCTATAGGTAAAAACATTTAAAGCTACACTTTCATCAAAATGCAAAAATGGGAATTTTTTTCTGTTTTAACAAAGCTTATTTTTAGGAAACATAAATAGTAGTAATTTTAAGATATTTTCTGATGCCTGAAGTAGTTAGATTTTTTTTTTTCTTTCTTTGGTCACTATATCTCAAGGCTATTGACTAAAGTTTTTTGAGTAACTAATAATGTTTGTTCTAAATTCTCACAAATAATGTTTGTACTCTCTCAAAATGTTGAGCTATCCTGATATGTCATGATGTGAATTCACATGTCTCAGAAAAAAATTATTATGTGTACAGTAATATAATCTACTACAGTTGACCCTTGAAAAATTCAGGGGTCGTGCCATGATCCTTCACACAGTGGAAAATCCATGAATAATTTAAAGTCGGCCATCCATAAATATTCGGTTCCTCCCTATCTGAGGTTCCATATCCATGGTGGATTCAAGCAACCTTGGGTCATGAAGTACTGTAGTATTTACTATTGAGAAAAAATCCACTTGTAAGTGGACCCATGCATTTCAAATCTGTGTTGTTCAAGGGTCAACTGCATATGTTTATTGGTAGGAAGAATGTGTGCTGGAAGGAAGATAAAAAATTTTTTTCATGTTAAGATGCTTGAGGAGTTTTGAATTTTATTTTCAGTTCAGAGAACACAAAATGTTTTTTCTTGAAATATAAGCAGTAAGAATACAACATGGAATTTTAAATGTTTCAAAAGCCATACAACATAATGCAAAAGAAAAAATGAGAAATATGTTTTTGGCCAATGCAACTTTATAAATCAGTGATAAAATTATAAGGGTTTAATTGAGCATTATGAGTTATTTCACATTTACTATTTTTCTGAAATAAAAAGGAGGATGAGAAAGCATGGTTGCAAAAGAGAAGAAATTTATTTCATTCATAGAAGAACTTAATTACAAAATGTTTGCTAAATCCAAGTTTACTGAAAGCTAAAGTCAGCTTTTAGTTGTTCATACTCAAGATCCATGATAATCTTTTAAATCAATTGGCATTGAATTCTTAAGCAAGAAGGGTTTCCTGGGAAATGCAATTTGGATGAGATGTCTAGAAATCAATGTGCTAGCGTTAAACCAGGTCTCATCATTCTTTCCTTAGGTTTCTGTTTTATTTTCTCTTTTCCTGAACTTGTGGCTTTTCCCTTTAGCTTATGATCTCACTGTATTGGCACTTTCCTTTCTTTGAGGAAACAATATTATTATTAGAAAAGACATTGCTATGCACATCGAACATTCTCACTTGGTTCTGTAAGCTTGAGGATGTCAGCCTGCTCTCAGCTCTCAAATTGTATTTGCTTCACTGCATTATCTCTCTTTCACAAAGCCCCTTGTTCCAAAGTACACCCCCAAGATGGAAGTTTTGAAAGAGCTAATCATGAATCACAGTAGTTGGAATAGTTTGGGATAAACTGATGAAAACTTATAAGCAGTAGCTTAGGGTCTTTGAATATCTGGTTTGAATGTTTGGTTTCTACATTGATTGGCAACAAAACATTCACTAGAGCTAGAGGGTACAAAAAGAAAAGGGAAAATCTGCCCATAAAATCTTGACAACTTCAGGGAAGAAACTTTGCATTTCCTTTCAGTATTCATGGGAAGGAATCTTGACTTGCTCAAAGGCTGGTTGTTATTTTACAGTTCATTAATCATTGAGTGTTAAAGGGCTGTGGAGGAGCAGAAGGAAGCGGGGGCGGGGGGGGCGGGTTGGTGGTCAGCAGCCAGTAGACAGCCCATAATAATGACAGGTGGTGGAGGTCCTCAGCCGAGGGCGGCCAGCCCAGGCACAGGGGCTGTGATCATTACTCGCCATAACCGACTGGGCTTGACGTGCCCTCTGCTTTCAAAGGAAACAATGCTGAAACTCTCAAGTCCACTGATGTACTTATGTAATGCAAATGGCCTATTTTCCTAGAGTTTTTCAAAGTAATAAAAGCTGAGACAGACTGAAGAGATAATGACTAAATCAAACTGTGCAAGAATATTTCCTCTCCTTAAATAATTGCCAGTTGATGTACAAAAACATTGCAGGTTTGGCAGAATAATTCTCACTTGTTCAACATTAAATACACAGGCACAATTATTGTACCTCAGGTATGTTTTTTTAGTTGCCTTCCAGTTCTTTACTCTTTGTTTTATTCCTCACTAAACTCAATCTGCAATAAACATTATACAGACGATTTGCAGAGTTCTTAGGGTCACAAGTCCTGGCTATAAATGCAGAGCAAATTGTACTGTAGCTTGATCGATATGACAGTTGAATGCTGCTTACAGAAATGATTTAAAAACATCTGGCACTTTCTTTGTAAAAGCCTTGTAATAAACACATCTCTTCTTTCAGGGGGAAGTTGTTTATAAGTGCCTAGAATTGAATGCCTTTCAAATAATAATCAGACATTTTCTGATATTTGACAGTTTTATTTCCAGGATTTGGTGATAGTTTTTATGTTTTAAAATTTTACTCCCCAGTAATTTCTATTGTTTTGTGTCTTTATGTAAAGAGCAGTATAATATATTGATAGAAAACTCAGTATTACACATATTTAAATTGAGATTTTATTAATTGAGAATGTATTGTTTTTCATATAACACCTAACATGAAGTTTAACTTTGCATTTCATGATTAGAAGCTTTGCTAAACAAAATGAATTATGCAAAGTTAATTGTCAAGGAAATGTTTTAAAAGAACTAAAATATCATAATGAATGTTGTTTTTAGACACATGAAATTTGGAAGCATTTGTTTACTTATGAATAATTGAATTCCTAATTATAAACCATTTTTCTGTGTATTCTATATACCTATAATGAACAATGCTAACCTTTTATAGTCATTTAATTTGCTTCAAAGATATGATTTTTTGATATATGCTAAAATTCTAAAGTTTTTCTTCTTTGGATTAATCTTTTTCCTCATTGAGCATGCAATAAGTAAGTCTATTTAGAGACACATTTAAAACTTATTTTGATGTGTGTCTTCCCTAAGGGAATTTGTTTAACTATGGCAGTGATAGAATATATTGTCTGGACTTAGCTTTCTGACTGTCCTTATACAATACCATACAGTTCCTACAGAACTGTATCTTAGGCGGTATCAAGCCTTGAATCAGATCTTCTATCTGTCAGACCAATAACCCCAAAATGTGCATGGAGGAAAAAATCTGATAAAAAGGAATCTTCAAAATTCAAAACTACATAGATACGAGGAGAATCTTAACAAGCCAGGAGAGTTGCATATTTACAAAGGAGATGGGCTTTACATCGACCATAAAGTGGTACGTAGACTGACCCTGGGCAAAGCTGGTCAGTAGAATCAAGCTGCTTCCAGTTAAAATTGTCTTGTTTACTAGAATTCTTGATTGGAAGAGCTTTGGCTTTTTTTCAGAGCTCCCCTTTGCCTCTCCTTTGTCTCCCTGACAACTATTCTAATTGTTTGCTGACATCCTGGTTAAATCTTATATAACTGACTATAGCAAGTGCTCGTGTCTTCCAAATTCTGCCTAGAGCAATACAAAAACCCAGCAGATAAATTATGGGTGAATGAAAGGAGACTTATTACATTTCTAAAAGGTTTCACCTCAGGATTTCTTTAAATATTGTACTTCTCTAATGTATTTGAAATAATTCAATTAACTTAAAAAAAGACTTTCAGGAAGATATCCATATTTAGTTTTGGTTAATTCTTGCCATGTAGCTATTAGCACAGTGGTGATGTTTTGAAATACCATTAAAACTAAATGAGAGCTTTCCAAGTCCTCTCAATGTTTATAATTTGTCAGAATTAGAAATTTCATGGAACTATTCAAAAGTATTTATGGAGTATCTACCAAATGAAAAGCACTGGCAGAATGCAGAATAAAAAATATATACTAACAGTAACTAAACATTTGGCTTCATGATATATTTATTAATATTAGTATTTAAATATACATTTATTAGTATATAAATATATATTTATTAAGATATATAGGTCAATAATTAAAATGAAAGGCAAAATATAAGGATCATAAAAGAAATATGTGGCTAGGAATTAAAAAATAAAGATAAGAATTATTTATCTTTGAAAATAATTATGAAGAGTCATTGGAAATCCACAGGACTAGAGATGTATACATGTGAAAACTAAAAAGATAGTGCAGTGGAGATTGTAGGTGTCTTAAAAAGTAAAAAAATAATGTTGATTTTTGGCAAATTTATAGATTATTAAAAAAATGTTTTTCATGTCAGTTAAGATTGTGTTTGGCTGCAAGTAACAGAAATCTGACTACTGTTACTTAATCCAACAGCACTTAATTTTTCTGCAAAAAAAGGTAGTCCAGACATTTATGCTGACTCAGTGATGCCAACAGTGACCTGAGTCCTTCTCTCATCCTTCATTTGTGTTTTCCTTCCTCATGCTCCTTAGATTGTTGGTCTACTTACAGACATATCATGTTTGTAAAAGATGTTTGCCAGCTAAGTGGGTCTCTTTTTATCAGGAAAACAAAAGCAGACATCATCTTCTGCTTGCAGGACTACATCACATAACCACCCTCCAGCTACACATCATTGTTTCTCACCAAGTGTCATAATTTCCCATGTTTAAACCTCTGCTTTGTCTTGACCAAACTTTAGTCAGACTTCTCTTTCCCAGAAGGCCCAGAACATCAGCTTGCCTCCAAGCCTAAACTAGCAATAAAATGCAGAACACTCCCACCTATCAGCTTATGCTGAGAAGTGGCGGACCACGAGACACATTCCCTGCCCACCCTCACAGAACATAGACTGCATACTCCCTCTTTTTTTTACTGACTTCTCTTACTTATTGCTTACCCCCTCCTTCTAAAGAAAACCCTTTTTCTGTTTGATTTGGAGATTTTGATTTCTGAGATTGAAGAGCTCTCCCTATTGCAATAGTCTTTCTTCTAAATAAAGTCTCTCCTTATCTAAGTCCAGATTTGTTTGTATTTGACACTTCAGTCTCTGGTTTGGGGGAATAAGGAGAAATGGGGAGTATTGGTATTGGGTATTAGGTCATGTGGAGTGTCTGCTGAAGTTTGTAAGCACTTGGCAGTGTTTAAGCACAAGCTGGCCTATTTACCAGCATTGTTATGTAAGGAAATCATTTATACATTGGGAAGAAGCTTAGCCTAGATGATCCAAATGTTCTCTCCAAATCTAGCAGAGTGTGATTCTAAGCATGGCTCACACATACCCTCAAATCAGCTTTCACTCAGAGTTCATATCTAATTTTAGTCAATTGGGAAAACATTTAGAGACAATAAAATTTAAATTAGACTTTAATCATGCATAGAATTTTGGTAGTTGAGACAATAGTGTTATACATTTAGGCAGGAAAACACTCAGGATTTGTAGTTCATTGCTATGTGACTGTCTGGAATCCTGTATCTAACCACCAATGATTTCCCAACTCCCAGCTTTTGTGAAGAGAACAACTAAATTCAAGGTTCCCATACATGTTGATATTTGACCCCTACAAGATACATTCTTTGGTTAAAAACAAAACAAAACAAAACTTTATTATTCCCATTTTAATTTAATCTAGTCTTGGTGAGAAAATAAAACCAGTATGCAATTTTCTTTCCTCTTGGTTCAAGAAAGCAATGGGATAAAACTGTATCTCGAGCTCATCGAAAGTCATTTAAATCATCCAAAAGCATCAAATATCTAATAATGTTTGGAAATAAGATATGAAAAAATCCTTCACTAATTCTCATGGAAAAAATAATCCTGTTTTATGGGTACTCTGAAAGGTGTTAATACAACTTTCCGACAGAAATATATGTAATTCAGTGTCTTAGCAGAAATGAATGCAATACTTCATTGCAGTAAAGCAGAGACTGTTAAGAAAAATACATTGATAAAACTTGAAAAATAGTATTTTCCTCAAAACTCACCTCACTTTGTTTCATAAACACTTTTCAATTACATAAGCTTATTTGTTTCTTTCTGAATGAGTGAAAAAATTGTCACACTTTTTTCATATACTCATCTTGATACTATATATTGACATAATCATTTTAATAAAAAAGGGAGCAGAAGATCATTTTGGAAGTTTTTATCTAAGATTTTAATCCTACTGTTCAATTCTCTTTGTATACTTTAAATAGACTTTAGTATTTCCTGGTCTCAAACAGCAAGTGTTTTTAGACAGGCACCCCACATGAAACATTTCTGTCTTCATTCTAGGAATAGAATTCTTGTCTCAAATTTTACTTATAAAACAGCATTAGTAGGAAATTTATGCCATTGATTCATGAAGTAAAATATATCTTTCTCTGCAGAAACAGGAAGCTCCTTTTACTGATTTGTCTTTGTTTTGAAAAGTTAAAAAAAAAAAAAAACGGCAAGGTAGAGTAACGTAACAAATACCAGGTGGCCACCATACAAAATTGGCCAATACTGACATGTTAAAGTTTTGCTCTAAGTATCTCTTCACTTATTCATCTTTTGTGTTCTTTAATATTTTATAATTTTTCTTTGTAGGCCTCACATAATTTTTATTAGATTTACTCCTAATAGGTAGTAAAGATAAATATAACTTTCATTGCTATTGTGAATGTTTACATTTTTTATAGCATTTTCCAATTTGTTATTGCTTATTTATAAGAATTCTAATGATTTTAGTATGTTGGTTTTGTATCCGGCAAATTTACTAAACTCTCTATTAGACTGAATGATGTCTAGGATTGTCTTGGATTTTCTATGTAAATAACAACTATTTTGTGACTTTAAAAATTTTTGTATGCTTCATATTTATTTATTTTTTAAATTAAAATATTGGCCAGAATGTCTAGTGCAACATTCAATAATTGAATGATAATAAAACATTTGTTTTATTTCTGATATTAGTAGGAATGATCCTTACATTTTCTTTTAATATAATATTCCTATAGATTTTTGTTAGAACTTTATTAGATAAAAATGTTCCCTTTGATTCTTAAATTGCTGAGAATTTTTCAAATGATTATTTCTACACCTATTTTTCTTCATCATATAAACTTTCAGTTTAATAGATGTTTTATATTGACTTGCCAATTTAAAAAAAAAGTGTTGTACAAAACTTGTATCCCAGAATAAACCTTTTTTGGTATTTCTGAGTTCTTTTTAAATATTCTATTGGGTTGAATTTGATTTCCATGATTTCTTTTTATTTCTTCTTGTTTCTTTAAAGGTGAGATTTAACTATAATTTAAGTTTTATGCTGTTGCCTGCTTTCCATATATGTTACATTAGATTCACAATATGAGTAAGATAGTTTTTTTAACAATTTTTTTATCTTTAAAATATTTTGGTAATATAGGAATTACTTATACTTTTAGGTCTGCAATGATCTGTATTGAATGATAATTTTAGAGAAAGTTTTTTCTCCATCTGATTAAATTTTAATGGCTACTGGTCTATTCAGTTTTTCTACTTATTAAATCAAGTTCAGTAACATATTTCTTATACAGTTTTGCTCATTTCATCTATCCTTTCAAATATATGGACATAAAGGGGTTTATAATATTCTTTTATGATCAAAAAACAATCTCTAAACTACTATCACCATATTGCCCCTTTAAGAAATACTGTTTATTTATATCCTTCTTTATTTTTATAAATTTATTTATTTATTTGTTTTTATTTTTGGCTCTGTTGGTTCTTCATTGCTGTGAGCGGGCTTTCTCTAATTGCGGTAAGGGGGGCTACTCTTCATCGCGGTGTGTGGGCTTCTTACTGTCATGGCTTCACCTGTTGCAGAGCATGGGCTCTAGAGCGCAGGTTCAGTAGTTGTGGCTCACGAGCTTAGTTGCTCCGCGGCATGTGGGATCTTCCCGGGCCAGGGATCGAACCCGTGTCCCCTGCATTGCCAGGCGGATTCTTAACCACTGCGCCACCAGGGAAGCCCTTTTTTTTTTCTTTTTACTATTACATACTTTTTTCTTTATCAATCTTGCTAGAGGAACCCACATCTAAGCCTGTGACACATATAATTCTCCTAGCCACCATAATTATTTCAGGAATGGACATGTTGGGGAAGAAGAAATTTTCTTCTACTCTTCTAGGTTCTTCTGGCTGGTCCAAGAATTAAATCAACGTGAGACCGATTAATAGGACAAAATTAAACTAAAGTTTAATAACATATATACATGGGAGAGATCCAGAAAAACTGAGTAACTCACCAAAATGGCTGAATCCCTCACCTTAAATACTATCTTCAGCTAAAGACAAAAAAAAGGATGTTGGGGATAATGGTTTGGAACCTCAAAGGGGAGGAAGGCAATTCACATGGAGATGGAAAAGCAAAATGTTTGGTAAACAAACGTTTGCTGGGCCAAGCAGAGACAGTGGGACACAGAGAGGAATTTTAAGCAGTAGAATTTGCTAGATTCCTCCCTGTTTACACCCCAAGTTCATACTATAGTTATCTATGGCGACAGCTCCCTCCCTGGAACAGGTCCTCTATCTCTATTCTTTAGGCAGCTAGAGGGAAGGTCAAAGCTTCTTCCTGAGTCTTTTAGCCTTGATTGTTTTCAGCTGTGAATAATCCTCATGCTGAAGAGATATTTTGGGGTGGCAAATTTTGCTCCCCTACAAACACATACTCTAATATACAATAGTGATAAAGGGGGAAGAGTTTTCTGGAGCTTTTGGAAAATGTGGTCTCTTCCTTAAGAGATAGATACAAAATGAGGTGGTTTCTTCCTTCTGAGCACTTTTGAGCACAGATGTGTGGCCCCAAACTGCTCTAACCCGATTAGTATTACCTAATAAGAAATGGCACTGCTGGTTTTATAAATGAGGGTCTTTTTTCATCTTACTTGGTGATAATTCAAGCTTTATATTTTCTACATAACTAACTGAGATATTTCTTACTCAAAAACTATTATTTTCAAAATAGAACAGTCAACTATAACTTTGAGAGACAGGCTGTATAGTGAAAAATTATGTTGTCTATTCATTCAGCCAGTCTTTCTTTAATATGCATGTATTGGGTGCCTACTAGGTTTTAAGCACTGCAAGAGGCACAAATGATACCAAGAAAAATAAGATTCAATCCCTTCTCTGAAGGAATTTACAATGTAAGTGAGGAATACAGACAGAACCATTCATTCTAAAACAAACAAACAAACAAACAAAACAACGAGTAAAATAGAAACACCAAGAGGGATATCCCTGGGAAAAGACAAAAGTGGCAATTCTGTGTCCTTTATAGTGAAGGAGGGATAATAAACAACAGGGTTTAATTGAACACTAAGTCTTTTGAGGTTCCTTAAATTTTGATGCAAAAGCGGTCAGATGTAGAGTTCGTTAAGACAAGTATCAGTTGTACTCTACCCATGGAAATCAGACTAAAATTGTGAAAACTTTTACTCAGAGGTACCTAAAAAACATAATACATTTAAATTTACAGTGACTAAGGACATAATTTCTAAAGTGATTTAGTAATTATAGCTATTACTTTAGAACCGTTAGTCATTACACTGAGGAATTATGGAATAAACAGTTTCCTGAGAATAGCTAAAATCCATGTTTTCCTTATTTAAAAAAGGACTGGATTTAAAAAAAATAAAACATTGGCTTGTGTTAATAGACACATTAATCAGAGAATGACTTATGAGCTAGGAAGCAATTTTTAAATTATGCTAATTTTAGGGTATACGCAAACATATAACATTTAAACATCAACTATTCCAAGTGTTTATTCAATGTTAATTTAATAACATTGCCATAATGCTGTATTATTATTTATCTATAATTCATCCTTCCTTCCCACTCCCTGTTGTGATTCATTGTGGTCCTAGTGTAATTCCCTGCCCGTTGACTTTGGTGTTGGCCATGTGACTTCCTTTGGCAATGGGATGAAATGATGGTGCAGTGAGAATGTACCAACTCTAAGATGAAGCCTCAAGAAACGTTAAATGCTTTTGTTCACCCTTCTTGGAGATCCTTCCCCCCATAAATGAGAAGCACTTGCCCTGGGTATTTGGTGGACTAGAATGACAAATACATGGTTCAGAACCTAATCTTCAGTCTGAAATAGAGCTTTCCCAGCCAACCTATAGACCTGTAAGCATGAAATAAATTCTTGTTTTAAGCCGTGGAGATTTGGGGGTAGTTATACAGCCTATGTCGGCAGAAACCTGACAAATTCAGATCGTTAACTCACTGTCTCTCAAATCTATCTTTGCATGAGGATGATGAAGAGAAAGAAATTAAACTGGTGCGTTCTCTGTGCTAGATACTACTTTAGGTATATAACACATATTATCTCATTTGTAGTATAGCTCAGTGATCACAATCTTAAGTTTTATCAAGCTTTCTCATTTATTACCTGTCTGTCCTTGGGAAAGTTACTTAACACCTTGGTGCCTAGTTTCCCTGTTAGTAAATAGGAAAAATAGCAGAATCTATCTCATTAGTTCCTTTATGGTTTGTATGAGATTTTAAAAAGACAAGAAAAACAATTGCCAGATACATAATAAGTACTCACCAAATGTTAGCTACTATTACATTAATACTCTTTATCCCAGGCCAAAGAGGCAAGTTTTGTTAAATCAATTTTAATGATTAAAAAAAGAAGATAAGTAATATTCATTATTCTTGCATGGTTTTGAACTCAGGTTTGCTTTATTATAAAGTTTGTACTTATTACATATACTTGTGAGTTAGAAATCTCTTTCCCCTACAGATCCTACATTTAATAAAAATCTATTAAGGCTTTTATTCATTTAATACCAGGATGCTTTTGTGCTAAGGTATCTAATTATTTCAATATGCTCTAAAATATATGGAAAAAACTAACTAAAAAGATAAAGAATAATTCCTATGAAAAAATATAAAAGGAAATAATGGGTTTTTAAAATTTTTATTTATTTATTTATTTATTTTTTAATAATCTCTTTGCTTATCATCTTGCTTTGTACCCAAGGTTAAAGCACTGCATGTATGTAAATTTTTTTTTCACACACACACTGTATTTTATTTTTACAAGAGATAAATAAACTGACACCAAGCATTGTAAACGGATGACCACAACAAAGCAACAATGATTGCAATTACCAAACATGAAACACACTCATACTATGTCATAATATTGACTTTCAGTCCAGTAATCCTCCACTGTAACAGCTCCTTTACTTTGCAGTGAAAATTGATTTGTATATTTTTTGCCTCTGAGTCCTTGTGGGATATTTTTTTATTATTATTCAAACAGAAAGTCACAAAAATTATAATCATCCTCATCAGTTCACTCAGTCCCATGTAATTAATGTTTCTTTTTTATCTTGATCTATTGTTACCACTTTTATGAGTTCATCAGTTTTCCATTAGAGTTCTGAAAATGCTTATTCATTCAGTTCAGCAGTACAGTCAGTTACCAGAAACCTGTACTTGTCAGAGTCTTTTCCATGAATTCCTTGAAGATGAAACCCTTTTATAGGAACATATTTGCAAAAGCATCAGAGTACACCCAGAACTGTCTGTAAATGACAAAAGACTTAAAAATGACCACAGTTAAAGATTTGATGAAAGTTCATAATAATGCAATTGACAAGGAAATTTAGTTATTTCTGAGATATATATTTTAAAGTAATAACTAGAATTATGACTTATTATACTAGAACATATAAGATTTTTAGAAATTTCATGTAATGTTTGAAACATTTATATTAACATATTTCCATACAAATAACCCAAAGAAAGTTTAGTATTAGTTGTTTTGTTTGTTTGTTTGTTTATACCACAGGTTCTTATTAGTCATCAATTTTATACACATCAGTGTATACATGTAAATCCCAATCACCCAATTCAGCACACGACCATCCCCACCCCACCGTGGTTTTCCCCCCTTGGTGTCCACACGTCTGTTCTCTACATCTGTGTCTCAACTTCTGCCCTGCAAAACACTCATCCATACCACTTTTCTAGGTTCCACATACATGCGTTAATATATGATATTTGTTTTTCTCTTTCTGACTTACTTCACTCTGTATGACAGTCTCTAGATCCGTCCACGTCTCAACAAATGACTCAATTTCGTTCCTTTTTATGGCTGAGTAATATTCCATCGTATATATGTACCACATCTTCTTTATCCATTCGTCTGTCATGGGCATTTAGGTTGCTTCCATGACCTGGCTAGTGTAAATAGTGCTGCAATGAACATTGGGGTGCATGTGTCTTTTTGAATTATGGTTTTCTCTGAGTATATGCCCGGTAGTGGGATTGCTGGATCATATGGTAATTCTATTTTTAGTTTTGTAAGGAACCTCCATACTGTTCTCTATAGTGGCTGTATCAATTTACATTCCCACCAATAGTGCAAGAGGGTTCCCTTTTCTCCACACCCTCTCCAGCATTTGTTGTTTGTAGATTTTCTGATGATGCCCATTCTAACTGGTATGAGGTGATACCTCATTGTAGTTTTGATTTGCATTTCTCTAATAATTAGTGATGTTGAGCAGCTTTTCATGTGCTTCTTGGCGATCTGTATGTTTTCTTTGGAGAAATGCATATTTAGATCTACTGCCCATTTTTGGATTGGGTTTTTTCTTTCTTTAATATTGAGCTGCATGAGCTGTTTATATATTTTGGAGATTAATCCTTTGTCTGTTGATTCATTTGCAAATATTTTCTCCCATTCTGAGGGTTGTCTTTTGGTCTTGTTTATGGTTTCCTTCACTGTGCAAAAGCTTTGATGTTTCATTAGGTCTCATTTGTTTATTTTTGTTTTTATTTCCATTACTCTAGGAGGTGGATCAAAAAAGATCTTGCTGTGATTTATGTCAAAGAGTGTTCTTCCTATGTTTTCCTCTAAGAGTTTTATAGTGTCCAGTCTTACATTTAGGTCTCGAATCCATTTTGAGTTTATTTTTGTGTATGGTGTTAGGGAGTGTTCTAATTTCATTCTTTTACATGTAGCTGTCCAGTTTTCCCAGCACCACTTATTGAAGAGACTGTATTTTCTCCATTGTATATCTTTGCCTCCTTTGTCATAGATTAGTTGACCATAGGTGAGAGGGTTTATCTCTGGGCTTTCTATCTTGTTCCATTGATCTATGTTTCTGTTTTTGTGCCAGTACCATATTGTCTTGATGACTGTAGCTTTGTAGTATAGTCTGAAGTCAGGGAGTCTGATTCCTCCAGCTCCGTTTTTTTCCCTCAAGACTGCTTTGGCTATTCGGGGTCTTTTGTGTCTCCATACAAATTTTAAGATGATTTGTTCTAGTTCCATAAAAAATGCCATTGGTAATTTGATAGGGATTGCATTGAATCTGTCGATTGCTTTGGGTAGTATACTCATTTTCACAATGTTGATTCTTCCAATCCAAGAACATGGTATATCTCTCCATCTGTTGGTATCATCTTTAATTTCTTTCATCAGTGTCTTAGAGTTTTCTGCATACAGGTCTTTTGTCTCCCTAGGTAGGTTTATTCCTAGGTATTTTATTCTTTTTGTTGCAATGGTAAATGGGAGTGTTTCCATAATTTCTCTTTCAGATTTTTCATCATTAGTGTATAGGAATGCAAGAGATTTCTGTGCATTCATTTTGTATCCTGCAACTTTACCATATTCATTCATTAGCTCTAGCAGTTTTCTGGTGGCAGTTTTAGGATTCTCTATATATAGTATCATGTCATCCGCAAACAGTGACAGTTTTACTTCTTCTTTTCCAATTTGTATTCCTTTTATTTCTTTTTCTTCTCTGATTGCCGTGGCTAGGACTTCCAGAACTATGTTGAATAATAGTGGTGAGAGTGGACATCCTTGTCTCGTTCCTGATCTTAGAGGAAATGCTTTCAGTTTTTCACCATTGAGAATGATGTTTGCTGTGGGTTTGTCCTATATGGCCTTTATTATGTTGAGGTAGGTTCCCTCTATGCCCACTTTCTGGAGAGTTTTTATCAGAAATGGGTGTTGAATTTTGTCAAAAGCTTTTTCTGCATCTATTGAGATGATCATATGGTTTTTATTCTTCAATTTGTTAATATGGTGTATCACATTGATTGATTTGCGTATATTGAAGAATCCTTGCATCCCTGGGATAAATCCCACTTGATCGTGGTGTATGATCCTTTTAATGTGTTGTTGGATTCTGTTTGCTAGTATTTTGTTGAGGATTTTTGCATCTATATTCATCAGTGATATTGGTCTGTAATTTTGTTTTTTTGTAGTGTCTTTGTCTAGTTTTGGTATCAGGGTGATGGTGGCCTCATAGAATGAGTTTGGGAGTGTTCCTTCCTCTGCAATTTTTTGGAAGAGTTTGAGAAGGATGAGTGTTAGCTCTTCTCTAAATGTTTGATAGAATTCACCTGTGAAGCCATCTGGTCCTGGGCTTTTGTTTGTTGGAAGATTTTTAATCACAGTTTTAATTTCATTACTTGTGATTGGTCTGTTCATATTTTCTGTTTCTTCCTGGTTCAGTCTTGGAAGGTTATACCTTTCTAAGAATTTGTCCATTTCTTCCAGGTTGTCTAGTTTATTGGCATAGAGTTGCTTGTAGTAGTCTCTTAGGACGATTTGTGTTTCTGCAGTGTCTGTTGTAACTTCTCCTTTTTCACTTCTAATTTTATTGATTTGAGTCGTCTCCCTCTTTTTCTTGATGAGTCTGGCTAATGGTTTATCAATTTTGTTTATCTTCTCAAAGAACCAGCTTTTAGTTTTATTGATCTTTGCTATTGTTTTCTTTGTTTCTATTTCATTTATTTCTGCTGTGATCTTTATGATTTCTTTCCTTCTGCTAACTTTGGGTTTTGTTTGTTCTTCTTTCTCTAGTTGCTTTAGGTGTAAGGTTAGATTGTTTACTTTAGATTTTTCTTGTTTCTTGAGATAGGCTTGTATAGCTATAAACTTCTGTCTTAGAACTGCTTTTTCTGCATCCCATAGGTTTTGGATCATCCTGTTTTCATTGTCATTTGTCTCTAGGTATTTTTTGATCTCCTTTTTGATTTTTTCAGTTATCTCTTGGTTATTTAGTAACATATTGTTTAGCCTCCATGTGTTTGTGTTTTTTACGCTTTTTTCCCTGTAATGCATTTCTAATCTCATAGCGTTGTGGTCAGAAAAGATGCTTGATATGATTTCAATTTTCTTAAATTTACTGAGGCTTGATTTGTGACCAAGATATGATCTATCCTGGAGAATGTTCCGTGCGCACTTGAGAAGAAAGTGTAATCTGCAGTTTTTGGATGGAATGTCCTATAAATATCAATTAAATCTATCTGGTCTATTTTGTCATTTAAAGCTTCTGTTTCCTTATTAATTTTAGGTTTGGGTGATCTGTCCATTGGTGTAAGTGAGGTGTTAAATTCCCCCACTATTATTGTTTTACTGTCGATTTCCTCTTTTATAGCTGTTAGCAGTTGCCTTATGTATTGAGGTGCTCCTATGTTGGATGTATATATATTTATAATTGTTATATCTTCTCCTTGGATTGATCCCTGGATCATTATGTAGTGTCCTTCCTTGTCTCTTGTAACATTCTTTATTTTAAAGTCTATTTTATCTGATATGAGTATTGTTACTCCAGCTCTCTTTTGATTTCCATTTGCATGGAATATCTTTTTCCATCCCCTCACTTTCAGTCTGTATGTGTCCCTAGGTGTGAAGTGGGTCTCTTGTAGACAGCATATATATGGGTCTTGTTTTTGTATCCATTCAGCAAGCCTGTGTCTTTTGGTTGGAGCATTTAATCCATTCACATGTAAGGTAATTAAGGATATATATGTTCCTATGACAATTTTGTTAATTGTTTTGGGTTTGTTTTTGTAGGTCTTTTTCTTCTTTTGTGTTTCCCAATTAGAGAAGTTCCTTTAGCATTTGTTGTAGAGCTGGTTTGGTGGTGCTGAATTCTCTTAGATTTTGCTTGTCTGTAAAGCTTTTGATTTCTCCATCGAAACTGAATGAGATCCTTGCTGGGTAGAGTAATCTTGGTTGTAGGTTCTTCCCTTTCATCACTTTAAGTATATCATGCCACTCCCTTCTGGCTTGTAGAGTTTCTGCTGAGCAATCAGCTGTTAAGCTTATGGGAGTTCCCTTGTATGTTATTTGTCATTTTTCCCTTGCTGCTTTGAATAATTTTTCTTTGTCTTTAATTTTTGCCAGTTTGATTACTATGTGTCTCGGCGTGTTTCTCCTTGGGTTTATCCTGTATGGGACTCTCTGCGCTTCCTGGATTTGGGTGGCTATTTCCTTTCCCATGTTAGGGAAGTTTTCAACTATAGTCTCTTCAAATATTTTCTCGGGTCTTTCTCTCTCTTCTCCTTCTGGGACCCCTATAATGCAAATGTTGTTGCCTTTAATGTTGTCCCAGAGGTCTCTTAGGCTGTCTTCATTTCTTTTCATTCTTTTTTCTTTATTCTGTTTTGTGGCAGTGAATTCCACCATTCTGTGTTCCAGGTCACTTATGGGTTCTTCTGCCTCTGTTATTCTGCTATTGATTCCTTGTAGTGTAGTTTTCATTTCAGTTATTATATTGTCCATCTCTGTTTGTTTGTTCTTTAATTCTTCTAGGTCTTTGTTAAACATTTCTTGCATCTTCTCGATCTTTGCCTCCATTCTTTTTCCGAGGTCCTGAATCATCTTCACTATCATTATTCTGAATTCTTTTTCTGGAATGTTGTCTATCTCCATTTCATTTAGTTGTTTTTCTGAGGTTTTATCTTGTTCCTTCATCTGGTACATAGCCCTCTGCCTTTTCATCTTGTCTCTTTCTGTGAATGTGGTTTTTGTTTCACAGGGTGCAGGATTGTAGTTCTTCTTGCTTCTGCTATCTTTATTTATTTTTTATACAGCAGGTTCTTATTAGTATTCTAGTTTATACATATTAGTTTATATATGTCAATCCAAATCTCTGAATTCATCCCACCACCACCACCCGCCCTGGAAATAATGTTTTATCTGAGGAAAAAAAAAGGGGAAATGTGGAATCTCTTTCTAATTATATAGAGCATTTTAAGAACTTTTGTGTCTTTTAAAAATATACTAAGGTAAAGAGTGTCATAATCCAGTGTACTCATAATCCAACTTTAACAATGCATGTTTTTGAGGCATATTAAAATTCAGAAGTTAATCATAAGATGTAATAAAACAAGTTAATTGCACTTTGCTATGGATATAAAAAAGTAATTTCATTATCTATTGCTGTATAACAAGTTGCCTCAAACCTTAGTGGCATAAAACAACAAATATTTATTATCTTACACTTCCTCTGGGTCTAGGATCTGAGCACAACATAGCTGGGTGCCTGTCCGTCAAGGTCTCTCCTGATGTTTCAGCCTGTCATTTTTGGTCTTATCTGAAGGCTCAAGTGGGGGAAGATTTAATTCCAAAGTCAGTAACATGGTTGTTGGTAGGATTGAGCTCCTCACAGAGTTCAGTTGTTTGATGGCTTGTTAGCAGGAGACTTTCCTCATTTCAGGTGGCAGTATTTAGTTCCTTAACATTTATTGGCCAGAGAACTTCTTTATTTCCTTGCCATGTGGCTCTTGCCATAAGTTAGCTCACAATGTAATAACACATTGTGAACAAATGAGCGAGAGAAGGAGAGAGAACAGGCACCCAAGGGGGAGGCCACAGTCCTTTTTTACAACCTAATCTCAGAAATGAAATTCTTGTTACTTTTGTTGTATTTTATTTGTTAGAAGTAAGTAAATGAGTCTAGCCCCCACTCAAGGGACACAGTGTGGGAATACCAGGAAGCAGGATGTTGGCAGCCATCTTGGAGGTTAGGTATAACTTTAAAGTCTAAGATGTCCATAAATAGGCAATAGGCATTAATGAAAAATTCTTCTCTGACTTATATGGTAACTGTGTGATTGGCAGGTGGCAACAGGGTTCTGGGCATGGTTATGGAATCTAAATTCTCTAAGCTCTTTAAGAGGATATCATTTTTTATCTTATATCAACCAGACCAGTGTTTTTCAGTCAGTGATCTATAAAATCTTTGGGTGTTTAGAAATATTTTCATGTTTCTCTACGTTTAGAACCATGAGGTTTATAAAATCTATTTTTTTATTGGGAAATTTAAGCAGTTAAATCTAAAAAAAGTTTGTTAAATGAATCACTGAATGAGTGAATAAATGAAACTCACTCATTTGCCTGTTAGGCATGCTGATATGATGGGTATAATTTAGGAGTCTTTGCTCTGACATTAGTCACTTGAAGAAGGAGATGTTCTTTGAATGAAAATTAATTCTGGTTACTATGCACTCTCTTACAAATTTTCCTGGGACTAGAATATCTAGTAATTGACACAGTAGTTTTTAAAAAATTTTTTCTCTGAAACAAATACTAATTTTCTGTTTGCATTCCTGTAAGTTTTCTTTCAAATTATATTGATATTTTGTTGTATTTGAATGACATGAAGGTTTCCTATGAATTGTGAATGGATAAGTTTTGCATTCAGGTCTCAGTTATGTTTTCCCAATGATTGATGACATAGTGAAGTTAGGTTTTTACTGCCCAGTGCAAAATCAATTTTTCAACTAGAGTAACTGGCAACTGTAATGAGTTTGGAAAAATCTTTTCTGGTTTCATGCTGAGATTCCATTATCTGCATTTAGAGATTGCTATGTACACAGATGCACAGTACCAGTGGAATGCTGTGTTTCTGTAGTTGCCCCAAACCATTCAGTGGCATAAAGTTTAAATGAGTGTCCTAAAATTACAGCCTTTGGAGAGCCTTAAAAGCCTGGGAACAAATTGTGTCGTGTCAGTTAATGTAGATGTCTTCAAATCTGGGATTTTATTTCTCCAGAGTACATGTTTTACTTGGGAAACTTCCAGAAATAATAGGCTTCTAGTACCCAGTGAAGTCTCCAACTAAAAATGTTCCTAAAATGTCTATGTTGAGAGGAAGCTAACTAATTCTTCATTGTTTCTTTGGATGTTCAACAACGCCAAAGCAAAATATATGTATTGCATTTCATAAACTAGAAGGAAATTAGTATTAAATTTTACTTGCAAGTTGCAAATATTTTAGCACTAATATTTTATTCACATTGCCATATTCTTTAGTGTGAATTAGTTCATTTAAAAAATATTTGAAGCTGAGTTAATCAAGGGTTTTACTAGTAGCATTGATAGGAAAGTTTAAAATTCCTATAAGAGTAAATTTAATAATTGAAATCTCAAATCTCTATAGTCATGATAAGTGCATTTTATGTAAGTATTTTTTCCCATTTCTTTGGCTTTCTCTCTTCGATTGCATCCTCATGACATTAATATGTATTTAAAAGCAAAATAACTTATTTGATCAATTAATCCTCTTGTTTACATAATGATAAAATAATCCACTGTTTTTTTCCCACAAAATTTCTTGAAATCACCAGTATTCTCCAACCTATATGGTATTTACAGACTTAGAATGTTTAAAAAAATTGTTCTGAAGTTGACAAAAGGGAAGTCAATTTAGTACCTCTTGGGGGAAAAATAAATCTAGTGCAAAGCATGCAACATGAAGGAAAACTTGTGAAGAAATAATGTTAAAATATCCAGAGGTGAGAGCAGAAAGAAAATTGTATATGACCTTGCATTATCCATCCAACTGAAGCAGGGCTGCACAAAATGCCATTGAGTTTTCCCACTGGGTAGAACTCCATCATATTACCTATTAGGGAGGTGACAGACTTTCTACTTACGTTGCCTTTGTGAAAAACTACCTAGAGTATTAAATTCAGTCCTGGACAACTCAATACTAGAGAAATAGAAAGACCAAGGGGGGTTTTGAGAAAAACAACACATTGTATGAAATATCTTAGGATCATAGGGCTGAAAAGAACCCAGAAAGGTCATTGAATCTCCCAGCCTGCCTCTGGGCATGATTGCATTTAAACCACTGAATCTCCTTTGAGAAAGGAAACTGTACAACATTTCTACTGTTTTAATATTTCAGATGTGTATTTGGCACACTTAACCTAAAATCATTAGACTATAACTTTTTTGTAAACTTGTTGTTTTTTAATTGCAGTGAAGTGAACAAATTTTAGGTTTAAAGCTCCATGAATTTTTACAAATAAATATAGTGGGACTACAACCCAAATCAAAATAAAATACCACATTTGCCCTGGAAGTTACCCCATGATAGCCAATTAAAAAACAAAAAAAAGAAAGAGAATGTAGGATTGCATGAAGATGCATTTATTGGGAAGGCCTGAAATTGATGTTATTTCTCCACACATTCTGTTGGTCAAAATTTAATTTTGCTACAGGAGTTCCATTAACTATAAGAATTTGTAATCTTGTTGATTAGCCATGATGTAGAGACTATAAGTTTGAACACCTAGTGAATCTCTGGCACATACTAAAAAGTATTCTATAGAAAGGTTTTTAGAAAGCAAGGCATCTCAGTATCATAATTAAGTTAGCCTATCTTGACTGTCTCTCTATTAGAATCAAAGCTATGTCTGTGCTTACCATTTATTTCTGATTTTGATTTTCTGTATATATGTGTGTGTGTGTCTATATATATATATATATTGAATTCATTCCATCTAACTTTTTGTTAAATTGCGTTCCTTTCATATAAATTTTGTTATACTGATTTCTCAGTCTTTTATAGAATCCCAGAGTTGAAAAAGACCACAGAGGTCATCTGGTCCAATCCTCATCCAATGCATAAATCGCCTCCAGCTGGTTAAACTCATTTTTAATTCCAAAGCTATTCTCCAAGCTTCTAGTCATTTCATCAGCAAACTTAATTAACGAGGACTCTATTCAATCTATTGACTCATGAGGCCAGCTTAACAAAATTAATAAATATATAATTTGGCTGACTGCACAGTGAGGTGCAAGATTTCAGAGTAATGTGCATTACTTCAATGCCTGTAATTCCTTCCATAACATTACCAAGCAATATTAGATAATCCTAAATTCACTTTGCTGTGAAAAAATAAAAATCTGTCTAGTTACAACAGCATGCTATTGGGAGATCAAAAATATTGTGCTTATAAGTAAAATGTGCTAGATGGGCAAATTAATGTTTCAGATGAACCACAGGAAGCAAAGAACACTTGAAATTCAGTAACTTCATGAATTTTTTCTTGAAAAATGTATCATATTTGAAAAGCTACCATGATTATGGACAAAGCTGCCAATCTTAAGTACCACTGTTTATATAAACTGCAATATGAAAACTATTGGTATTTCCTGGGCTTGTGCAGTTCACAGACATTTGGTCCTAACCAGTATGCTCATGTATAAAACTCAACAAAGAGTAAAATTAAAAATTTCAATTTGTATTATATAACATTTGAAATTTAAATAAGATAACAAAGATGCCATTGAAAATACCTGATCCCTAGTTATAAGGCAAATTGGGTAACTTTGTTTCATATTGACAAAAGTATTTTCTTTTTCATTAGCAACATGAGTTTTCATAGGTCATACCATATCCAGTGAAGATTTCTGACTGATCAATTGCATGTGAAAACTTGCTTCCCTACAGAGGCACAATAAAACCCACACTGTGATTGACAATAACTGTTATAAGTTACTTAAGGTGCAGATCATGATAATGATAAATATTTTACCAACTTTTAAGTTTCTTATTGTTAAAGTAAATTTTTGATGGCTTCAGAATGACTTTTTCAGACACAAAAGATTATTCAGAGGTCAACTTTGGTTTTTAAAATATATATTTGATTTCTTAGAGGAGATAGATCTTTAAAATTTAAGCTTAGTTTACAAATTTTTTTTTCAAGATTTTTTTGATGTGGACCATTTTTAAAGTCTTTATTGAATTTGTTACAATATTGCTTCTGTTTTATGTTTTGGTTCTTTGTTTTTTTTTTTTTTTTGGCCACCAGGCATGTGGGATCTTAGCTCCCCGACCAGGGATTGAACCCTCACCCCCAGCAGTGGAAAGCGACGTCTTAACCACTGACTACACCGCCAGGGAAGTCCCAATAAATATTTTTATTCTGCTTGCAAGTCTAACAAATATGAACAATCACTTTTAAGAGGGTTTTTGATTAATATGTAGTCTCCTTCCTAAACTTGGAAAATTAAATCCCTTTAAATATTTTAAATTGTAATTATAAACTTTAAAATATTAAATTTCTTCCTTCTGTACTTCAGTTACCTAAGAGATAGATCTTCTAATCCATTATAATTAACTTAGGAGGGTCTCCTCAAGGAATATTTTTAGGGTTACCTTCTTAGCTAACAAATATTGCTTATCAACCAGAGATCTAATTCAGGAATACAACTTAAAGATGCTCAGAACCAGGGTGATTTGAATGTTTTCTTTTGCATTCTTCTGACAGCTCTAATGGAACCCCTTCCTACAGCCATTTACCACAGACTCCAAAATTTGAAGAGAACATTGGGTTAGGTAGCCAAAAAGGAAGGTTTGAGCCTTATCAAATTGCTTAAATTACAAGTCAGGTTAGAGTCTATAATCCTCTGTGAGGTGATTATGCCACTGTTTGGATGTAACTAATATATTTTCTAAAACATTTAACTCTGAATTTTGTTTATATTTTCTTTCTTATCTGTTAGAATCTTTTCCTACAAGTAATAAAATAGTATTTTACTGAATTTTAAATATTTTCTCCTGATATATTTGTGCCTTATAGTCCCAGCTTTTAAAGTCATTCTACTGAATTATAAAAGTAAACATTTTTGTATTAATTTTACATGCAGTCATCTGCTCTACTAATTTCCTATTTTATGCCTCAAAGTTAGCATAAGTTGGGGTTAGAGAGTAAGGGTGAAGAAACGAAGTCAGCCTTGATCACCAAACACCTCCCAGTTATATTCTTAGATTTCCCTGGTATTTCATCTCTCTTATAGTTCCAGGTATATCTTACAAGGAACTTTCTTAAAGTAGTATGAGTTTTCTATCAAGGAGCATTACTAGCTAGAACACATCCGTAAAATATACTCACACTCTTCCTGTTTATTCAGGGAAGGCATCATACCAAAGTTCAGTCTGAGTAAAGAGACCAAAAAAGAACAGAGGAATGTATTCTATGTAGCTAGTTCTCCAGTGGCCTGGTTTCATCTAAGGGCAGATTTCAGAGCACCCAGAGTCATGCTTCCCAAACTGGAGTATCTTCCAGATGACAACTCATGCAAATATGTCAATTAGTTTTCACAGCTGTAGGATAGCCAAAGCACATTTCAGTTCAGTGCCAAATTTCCCTGAATTATTTAGAGAAAAATATATATATATATATTTTAATAAGTCCTTTAGCCCTGAAGTTGGATCTTTATTTATTTATTTATTTATTTATTTATTTATGGCTGTGCTGGATCTTCGTTTCTGTGCAAGGGCTTTCTCTAGTTGTGGCAAGTGGGGGCCACTCTTCATGGTGGTGCACGGCCCTCTCATTATCGCAGCGTCTCTTGCTGCGGAGCACAGGCTCCAGACACGCAGGCTCAGTAATTGTGGCTCACGGGCCTAGTTGCTCTGTGGCATGTGGGATCTTCCCAGACCAGGGCTCGAACCCGTATCCCCTGCATTGGCAGGCAGATTCTCAACCACTGCGCCACCAGGGAGGCCTAGAGAAAAATATTTTTGAATGTATATTCTCTTTAATGGTATTTTAATGCACACTCATATGCAATATCAGTAGAATCCCACTTTACTACGTCAGCCAATCTCACAGATATGTTTTGACAGTGTGTTCTTTTGTAATACTAGGGAATTCCATGGGATAGTTGTATCAATGTAAATAGGGTATACTATTTTAGAATAAGCAACATATGCCAATGTATGGCATGGATGTGTTGTAATAATTGCTTATTGAAATTATCGAGGATGACATTGAAAGTATCTTTCTTGGGACTCTTTGGTGGCGCAGTGGTTAAGAATCCGCCTGCCAATGCAGGGGACATGGGTTCGAGCCCTGGCCTGGGAAGATCCCACATGCTGCGGAGCAACTAAGCCCGTGCGCCACAACTACTGAGCCTGCACACCACAGCTACTGAAGCCTGCACACCTAGAGCCCGTGCTCCACAACAATAGAAGCCACTGCAAGGAGAAGCCCGCGCACCGCAACGAAAAACAGCCCCCCCCTTGCTGCAACTAGGGAAAGCCTGCACACAGCAACGAAGACCCAATGCAGCCAAAAATAAATAAATAAATTTATTTTAAAAAGTCTCTTTTGAAAATTTTATTTATCACCTTATAAACCAGTTTAATTTTGGTTTTCACTTTAATTACTTTAAAAAAACCCTTGACTCTCAAAAATCCACTCATCCTCCTGCTGCAATTATTATAGATCAGATCTTTTGGTTACATGTTGTATTGCTTAGTTCCACTTTCTCAGTGACAGTACGAAATAGTCCAAGGTTGTGATTTAGTTGCAGCGATAATTTACCATTTTACTACGCCTTATTTTATAAATATGTGTTAACTTGAAACAATAATTCAGGAATTAAGAAACTAAAAAACATTAGAAGTATGAGAATGAATTTGCTAAAATATATAATGTAATACAAAAAGTTCAAAGGAACATTAAATTATTAAGACAATAGCAAAGAAGATACTATCATCATTCTAATCAAACATGAGACTTGATGGTAGGTGGTGATAAACAGTCAAGAAAGAGTAGGATGTACTCACATGCTTATTTAAAATATGAATACAAAAAATGAAATGTCATCCCCCTGAGCAAAAATTATATAAATTCACCTCTTTTTTTGTAGTAATAACCATAACATAATAATCATGAGTTTAAATGAAAATCACCAAAATATAGGGAAAAGAAGAAAAGTGTTGTTTATAGGATACAATAAAATAATAACTTGATCAAAATAGCAAATAAAAATTGCTTGATTATTTCAGGGTCAGCTTTAGAACTACCTAAGATGGTTAAGTTCTAGATTAGTATATGAGTTTGCCTTCTTAGGTCGTTATTATTGTAATTATTATTAAACTATTATAGAAATGGACAAAAATGTTTGGGTCAAAATGAAGCAGCAAATTTAAAAAAAAATAGTCTTTGTTAAACAATGCTATCTAATTACAATTTAAATGTAGTGAAAAACATGTCGGCACAAGTGATTGAGAGACTATGGTGATTCTCTCACCATTCTTTCATAGTGATTTACGGTTGTATTACACAATTAATATAAATTATTTGTCCTTTGCATTCATCTTTTTTTTGATAAATTTATTTATTGTATTTATTTATTTTTGACTGTGTTGGTCTTCGTTGCTGTGCTCGGGCTTTCTCTAGCTGCAGTAAGCAGGGTCTATGCTTCCTTGTGGTACGCAGGCTTCTCATTGCAGTGGCTTCTCTTGTTGCAGAGCACTGTCTCTACGCTCGCAGTCTCAGTAGTTGTGGCTTGCGGGTTCTAGAGTGCAGGCTCGGTAGCTGTGCCGCGCAGGCTTAGTTGCTCCTCTGCATGTGGGATCTTCCCAGACCAGTGCTCAAACCCGTGTCCCCTGCATTGGCAGGCAGATTCTTAACCACTGCGCCACCAGGGAAGCCCTTATTTGTCTTTGATATATTTATATTTTATGATGATATCTGTGATAACATGAAAATTTGAAGAATGAAGGATGATAAACTACATGATGAAAAAAGATAGGATATATAAAGATGACACTGATTTTTTTAAAAGATTTTTTTGATGTGGACCATTTTTAAAAATTAATTAATTAATTAATTAATTAATTAATTAAGGCTGAGCCAGGTCTTAGTTGCAGCATGTGAGATCTTCATTGTGGCATACAGGATCTTGAGTTGCGGCATGCATGCAGGATCTAGTTCCCTGACCAGGGGTTGAACCCAGACCCCTGCACTGGGAGTGCGGAGTCTTACCCACTGGACCACCAGGGAAGTCCCGATGTGGACCATTTTTTTTTTTTTTTTAATTTTTTTTAATTTTTATTTTTTTGCATTGGATGAGACTCAGTTTTGTTGTTGTTGTTGTTGTTTTAGTTTTTATTTATTTATTTATTTATCTATCCATTCATGGCTGTGTTGGGTCTTCATTTCTGTGCGAGGGCTTTCTCTAGTTCCGGCAAGTGGGGGCCACTCTTCATCGCGGTGCGTGGGCCTCTCACTATCGCGGCCTCTCTTGCTGCGGAGCACAGGCTCCAGACGAGCAGGCTCAGTAGTTGTAGCGCACGGGCTTAGTCGCTCCGTGGCATGTGGGATCTTCCCAGACCAGGGCTCGAACCCGTGTCCCCTGCATTGGCAGGCGGACTCTCAACCACTGCACCACCAGGGAAGCCCCGGACCATTTTTAAAGTATTGAATTTGTTACAATATTGCTTCTGGGTTTTTTTATGTTCTGGTTTTTTTGGTCGCGAGGCATGTGGATCTTAGCTCCCCGACCAGGGATCGAACCTGCACCCCCTGCATTGGAAGGTAAAGCCTCAACCACTGGACCACCAGGGAAGTCCCTGACATTGATTCTTTAAAAACCTTGTTCACTGAAAAAAAAATTGTCAAATTTGCATGAAAACAGACTGGTATGATAACCCACGTTAAGGTCATTGTATATCTTCTTTATTTTTCTTCTTCAAAATTGTCTGGCTATTCTTGTCTCTCTGCATCTTCACTTCATTTTAATAATCAATTTGTCAAATGTCACAGAAAAGTATGGATTTTTAATTGAAATTTCATTGAAATTGTATACATATATTTGAAGGAAATTGATATCTTTGCATTACTGAGTCTTCCAATCCATGAAATCCCTCCAACTATTTTTGCAATCTTTAATATCTCTCAAAAATATTTTGTAGTTTAGTGTATAGACTGATTTTCTGTATTTTCCTTTCTTTTACTGTCTTTGCTTTAGTCTAAATATATTCTACTAACTTATCTATCTCCAACTAGTCTTCTCTTTAGCTGTGTCTAATCTGCTGTCAGTGCCGTCCATTGAGTTATTTTTGATATTTATTGTATTCTTTACTTCTAGGTTTTCCATAGTTTCCATAGTAATTCTTCTTCATAGATCCTGGTTATATGCTGATATTAACCATTTAACCCCCCCCATGCCAATTTTCTTTAATATATTAATCATAGCATCCTTAAAGTCAAAGCCTGATATCTCTAATATCAGAATCTCCAGTAGATTTTTTTTTTAACTCTTGATTGTGGTAATTCATGTGTCAAATGTAGTGTAGTCTATTGCTGTGTCAGGTTATTTTTGATTGCATGCTGAAAATTATATATGAAAAATTATAGATATAATTTGAATCTTTTGAAGATGTTTTTCTTCATTGAGTATTTCCTCTTGCCTGTAGCAGGATTTAGACTAGGAGAAGATCATTTAAGTCTGTCACAGATTAAATTGGCTTTCTGTCATTATGAAGACCATTTCTGATTCTCCTTTAATTCTTTGGTGTAGCCATTCGAGCATCCCAGTTGAAAATTTGAGAATGTCACCAGGTTCCCTCCTCACTGATAGACTCTATATACCTTTTTTTTTTTCCTTCTTTCTAGCCTTTTGAAACTGCTAAAGGCTACTCAGTGGCTCATCCATCACTGATGAATATGCTGCCAGGACAAAAAATGTACTAAATGTCAGACTGTCCCTCTGCACTTCTCATCAGGATCTTGGGTATAAGTTTGAGTACCTTAGCAGCTCTCCCATTTCTTCAAACAGATGTTTTTAATGTATATTATCCATCTTTTCCTGTTGTTATTGGTGAGAGGATTGGTCTGATACAAGCTAGTTCATTATAGCCAGAATTAAAAGTGGCGCTCTTACCTCTTCATTTAAGAAAAACTTCAACTAGTATTTATATGAGACAGTCAACATTACTAATCAGTGGTTCCTAGACACTCATAGCAATTTTATGTAACTTATCTCCTTATGAGATGTACATCAAAATTTCCAGTATTAGTGACCTGTTTTACATCATGTTTTCAGTAATACTCTGGGCATTACTCCTGTGTGATCATATTAGTCTCTTGCCATTTTTTCCCCACATACTAAATTTTATTGTGTTTAAGATAACATCAATTTTAAGAAATAAAATGTTTTATATCATAATTTAAAGAAATAATGCTATCAGTTATAATTATGTCAAAATTTTAAAATGCTTCCTGATTTCAGAAATGCCAAAATGTTAATAATATGAAGCTATATGAACTATAAAACTATATATAGTTTCATACAATAAGAAAAATAGTTTTTTAAAAATTAAACTTGGGATCATAAAATATTGGAAAACAAAGAAATAAAAAATTGCCTATCATAAAAATCTGATACATAATGTGGGTTTTTCTCAATTCAGTCATATTTTTGGAGTTGATAGCTGAACTAAAAAGCATCATTAATTAATGAAGTAGATATGAAATTTAAAAATTCTTTTATGATAATTAATATAAAACTTTTGCATTTAAAAATAAATACACAAACATATATTATGTAATAGGGTACAAAATTTTTTAAACATGACACACCAAAAGTTCTTTTGTGAAGAATTTGAGAATTACTGATTATGAGTAATGGGTAAATTTTGCATCCTTTTAGAAATTCTTTAAAATAGTGATCCTGTAATATATATCAAGCAGTAGTTAACATTATTATTAAACATTAGTATTTTCCCCAGTGAATGAAACATTATTATTCTCCCCAGTGAATGAAAGCTTGTCTGAATGAGTGAGAAGAAGGTTATCATAAGTATGCATATATCATTTTAATTCCTGATTTTCATTAATTCATCATGTATTTAGTACTACTGCACCAAGCAGTATAATGAATGCTGAAATTACAGTTCTCACTGTATTACCTGGTGCTAGTGGTACATTGATGCATGGTTCTTGCTCCCAAAGTATATAACACATAGTAATGAGAGAATCAAGGAGTTAATATGCCATTTAAAAAATCATATGATAAAGAGTATTATGGCAACAAAAGCAAGATGGTAAGGGTATAATTCCATAGAAGATGCTCTAGTTCTCCACTGCAAGGTAAAATTCACTGGGCAAATATGCTAGGTTTCCAGTGCTCTAATCTTTGAAGGCACAGAGATATGAGAAAGCATGGCCTATTTAGTCTGACATTGTTTGGTCTGGCTAAAGGATTAGAATGTTTGAGAGTGAGAACTAGAAATTAGCATTAGAGGGACAATCACAAGCCAGTTTAAGGTTTATGACCTTGTCAAGGGATTGAGAATGTACCATGTAGACTTAGTGGGGCTATTAAAGAAGTGTAGCAAGGGATGGCCATAAATATGATGGGATATGGCAGTTGTTTTCCAAGATCTGTTGATAGTAGAATTGTAGTAGTAAGTGCCAGGTATAGCTCAATGTGCTTTACATGTATGAACTCATTTGTTCTGCATAACAATCCAGTGGAGTAGCCCCACTCTTTCTCATCTCACTTAACAGATGAGGACAGGCTGCAAGAAATTACATAACTTGTCCATATTCACACAATTTGAAAATGTTGAATACGGCATTCAGTTGACATTATAACTTCAGAGCTTGAATTCACAGCCTGTCCTTTAAGCACACACTTGCTACTCAACAGAAGTCCACTAAGCAGCATCACTGACATCTTCTGAAAGCTGTGGGAAATACAAAATTTCAGACCCCACCCAGACTTGCATTTTAACAACATCTGCAGGTGATTTACATGCACATGAAAGTTTGAGAAGCATGGCACACTGCTTCTGCACCCCAGGCTCTTTTTGAAGAAGATCTTTCTGGGATAATAGGCCTAAAATGCCTTTTGTTCCTATGGACTTTGTTCCAGTGTTTCAGTCATAGACAGAGATTACACCTAAGTAATATCAATAAATCTGGATGAACATTGGAAAACTTACTTTGGATATTTTGCCTGCTCAGTAAAAATGCTTGTCATGTGTCTTCTGCCTTATCCGTTTAAGTAGGAGCACCAGATTTGGAGGTGAAACAGGCTCAAAAGATACATCATGAAAAAAAAATATAGCATTACTGTGCTTCCCCAGGGGTAAGATAAGTATCACCGGATGTGAGACAGATCATTTTAGTTGGTGCATGGACAAGATGTTACACAGCAACAATTGAGAACATAACTCCATTTTCAATTCTCTCTCAATCCTCTGATCAACTCAGATCAAGCATTTTTGAGACTCTATTTCTCTTAACATTTTTCTACCATTGTCCTTCTTAAAAAGAGAGAGAAATAGCTTTGGGCAGGTAATAAAACAAAGTGGGATTTTTGCCAGTGTTTTGGTTTTGTTGCATTTTTGTTTATAATCATTTTATATTTATGGGTTTTTTTTCTTTTTTTTCCCTTTGTTTCTATATTTACGGTTTTAAAGAATGATAGATTTGAAATTCCCTTTAAGATAAAATTTAAGTAAAAATCTGTCCGTTTTAAATAAAGTAATTAAGACAGTAATAATATAGTTGATATGTGGATGTGGAGAACACTGTGATGGATGTGTGTTAAAACTGAAGATTAAGACCACTGATATACAGGGAAATCAGTTTTAAAATGTTTTAAAAAAAACTAAACACATGAATCCATGACAGAGCTTATTCTCAAAGAGTTTAAAGCAAGTTTAAGGATCATTTCAATTAACAGTGTCTTTTATTTCCCTTTGTCTAGAGTGTGGTGTTATCTGAATGTCCTTCTAGGAGGGCAAAGGGTTTGGGTCACCCTGTGACTCACCACTCTTCCCTCCAACCAAGATGACACCTGACTGGAAGGAGGAACACAATGCAGTCAGTTGAGATAGGAACACATATTTCCTCTTGACAGGAGCACCGGTCTTTTCACTCTCTGGGAGGATCCCTAAAGACAGTAGCTAGTGGCTTCTCAGCTCACCTCTACCACATCCCTGACCTTGTCCCTTTTGGAGGAGGACCAAGAGATTCCAGGATGAGACAAAGAATAAGATGCATTATATGAAAGATCCTTATGTAGAAAAAGTGCTATACAAATATTGATTAGGCATATGGTTATTATTTTAAGGCGAAACATCTTCCCCATATATAGGTACCAAATGGAATAAGGGGAAATTTGGACTCTAACTTACAATCTTGTTTTTTTTTTTTTAAATCCAAAGCTTATTTAAATAACAACTAACTCCTTCTCAGACCCACTAAGATCTGTAAATCACTATATTTTTTAATGCTGAGGAAAAGAAAAGATTACCTCTAAGTGCTTCAAATCCCAGCAGTGTTTTTAATGAACCAAGCTTGTTTTTAATCAATACTTAAGCTATGGGGGTTTTATTTTTTATTTTTTTATGGTGTTGCTTTTAGATTTCTGTGCTTACAAAGAGAAAATAACAACTGCCATGCTTGGAACAGGGAAGTGACTTTGATGCCACAAATCAATGAGAAGCATTGTTTAGCTAAGTACGACAGATAAAAGTGAAAACAAATGCCATTTCCCAATCTTACAAGAAATCACCATTATGAGGCATCATCTGTAGGTGGGCACCAGAAAAGGTAGCTTTTGAGCCTGGAGCTTTAGGTTGTTTGCAGAAATCTTTTCAGGTTAATATGAGTGAAGTGTAATGCCTTCCAGAACATTAAACCTGTCTTTAATTGTTAATCTCTTTTATTTATAGACCATTTTATTTTGTACAAAGTACCTTTACCTCACATTGTATCATTTAAATCTCACAACATTTCTGACAGGCAGACAGAGTGGGGTTTTATTAGACTCATCTCATAGATGGAAAATTGGAGATTCAAAGATATTAAACAATTAGCCTAAGGTCATGCAAACTGGTAAATGGTAGAGCACAACGGGTACATAATTCATGTAGAGTCTGAGGAGAGAGAATTTGTTCTTATTTCCTAGCCAAAATGTCCTCCGTGGATATATTGAAGAGAAGGGGTTCAGTTTCAAATATAAAAGTAATTAGGTGCAAATTAAATTCTTTAAATCCAATGTAATCTTTATTAATTTATTCAACTAATAGTTATTATGTGCTGTCTGCATGCTAGATGTAGTTCTGACGTTGAGAAGAGGGCAAAATCCAAGACAGTAGCAGTGCCTGAGTTTGAGAACTTTACAGTCTAACAAATTATGATTAAGCATGTTTTTAAATTTTATTTATTTTATTTATTTATTTTTTGGCTGCAGTGGGTCTTTGTTGCTGCATGCGAGCTTTCTCTACTTGCAGCGAGCGGGGGCTACTCTTCGTTGCGGCGCATGGGCTTCTCGTTATGTTGGCTTCTCTTGTTGTGGAGCATGGGCTCTAGGCATGCAGGCTTCAGTAGTTATGACACGTGGGCTCAGTAGTTGTGGCTTGCAGGCTCTAGAGTGCAGGCTCGGTAGTTGTGGCACACGGGCTTAGTTGCTCTGCGGCATGTGGGATCTTCCTGGACCAGGGCTCAAACACGTGTCCCCTGCATTGGCAGGCAGATTCTTAACCACTGTGCCACCAGGGAAGCCCATGATGAAGCATTTTGTTTGAACATTTATTTCCAGTTTTCCTATTGAGTAATTTGACATGTACATTCAAATTTAAAATGAATAAAACTTGACACAGCAATTTTACTTTTAAGAATTTATCATAAAGGGTGACCAACATGGTGGTATAGGAGGACCCTGAGCTCACCTCCTCCCATGGGCACACAATAATTAAAACTATTTACAGAGTAGCTATATGATAATGACCTAAAGACTAGCAGAAAAGATTTTCCACAACTAAAGATATAAAGAAGGAACCACAATTAGACAGGTAGGAGGGGCAGGGATGTGATACAGTCAAGACCCACACTCATGAGTAGGCAACCCACAAACAGGAGGATAATCATAACTGTGAAGGAGATCTCTGAGTGACCCTTAGAGATATTTTATTTTATTACATTTTAATTTTTTTGTGAAGGATTACACATGTTCATAGCCAAGTGGATCTATTGGTCCATGTCCTGTCTGGAGAGTCCTGGCATCCCAACACCCTTCTTTATTTCATCCTACCTCTGCCCCCTTCAGTCCAAGCTGGCAGTATTTCTGCTTAAGTGACTGATTGGATCCATGGGTTACATGTCTAGTATCTCCAGCAAAAGTTTGTACAGTCAGACCTTGGCCCTGTTTCAGATCACACTATCTGAACAGGCTGAAAAATTTCCAAAACATAAAGTTCCTTTTTGCTTAACAGTTCCTTTTAAAATTTATCTATTTTTCACTCATTTGCTATACACAACAAAGAGAAACCAGATTACATCCTCAGCACTTTGCTAGGAAATCTCCTCAGCTAATTATCCAAGCTTATGGCTTAAAGTTCCACTTTCCACTCAACAGCAGAAAATAATTCAGCCAAGATTTTTGCCACTTTACAAAAGAATACATTTTTCGAAGAGTGGCCAAGATGAATTCAATGTATAATGGATAAATTCCTAGAAATGTATGATCTCCCATGACTGAATCAGGAAGAAATACATAATAAGAACACACCAATTAACAGTAATGAAAATGAATCAGAAGGAAAAAACTCCCAACAAACAAAAGTCTAGGACCAGACAGCTTCACTTGGGAATTCTACCAAACGGTTAAAGAAGAATTAACACCTATCCTTGTCCAACTATTCCCAAAAAATTGAAGAGGAAGGAATGCTTCTGAACTCACTCTATAAGGCCAACATCATCCTGATACCAAAACCAAAGACACCACAAAAAAGAAAATTGCAGGCCAATATCACTGATGAACATAGATGCAAAAATGCTTAACAAAATATTAGCATACCAAATTCAGCAATACATTAAAAGGGTCATACACCAAGATCAAGTGGGATTTATCAAGGAATGCAAGGATGGTTCAGTATTCACAAATGTGATGCACCACATTAACGTTTGAAGAATAAAAATCATATGCACCTCGATAGACGCAGAAAAAGCTTTTGATAAAATTCAACATCCATTTATGATAAAAACTTTCAACAAAGTGGATATAAATGGAACATACCTCCACATAATAAAGGCTATATATGACAAGCCCACAGTTAACATCATACTCAATCGTGAAAACCTGAAAGCATTTTTTCTAAGATCAGGAACAAGACAAGGATGCCCATTCTCACCACTTTTATTCAACATAGTATTTGAAATCCTAGTGACAGCAATCCAACAAGAAAAAGAAATAAAATGTATCCAAACAGAAAAGGGATAAGTAAAACTGTCATTGTATGCAAATGACATGATACTCTATATAGAAAATCCTAAAGATGGCACCAAATAACTATTATACCTAATAAATGAATTCAGTAAAGTTCCAGGATCCAAAATTAAAGAAATCTGTTGCATTTCCATACACTAACAATGAACTATCAGAAAGAGAAATTAAGAAACAATCCCATTTACAACTGCATAAAACAAAATAAAATACCTAGGAATAAATATAATCAAGGAGGTAAAAAACCTGTACTTGGAAAACTATAAGACATTGATGAAAGATACTGAAGACAACAGGAACAAATGGAAAGATATACTATGTCATGAACTGGAAGAGTTTCTATTATTAAAATGACAATACTCCCCAAGGCAACCTACAGATTCAATGCAATCTCTATCAAAATACCAATCGTATTTTTCATAAAACTAGAACAAATAACTCTAAAATCTGTATGGAAACCTAGAATAGCCAAAACAACAAGGCTGGGGGTATCATGCTCCCTGATTTCAAATTATTACACAAAGCTACAGTAATTAAGATATGGTACTGACACAAAAACAGACACATAGATCAATGGAATAGAATAGAGAGCCCAGGAATAAACGCACCTACTGAATGGGAGAAGATATTTGCAAATGATATATCCAATAAGAAGTTAAAATTAAAAATATACAAAGAACTCATACAAGTCAACATCAAAGAAATAAAAACAACCTGAGTAAAAAATGGGTAGAGGACCTGAATAGACATTTTTCCGAAGAAGACATACAGATGGCAAACAGACACATGAAAAGATGCTAAACATCATTCATCATCAGGAAATGCACAACCACAATGAAATATAATCTCACACTTGTCAGAATGGATTTGTTTTAAAAAGACAACAAATCAGTGTTAGTAAGGACATGAGGAAAGGGAACCCCCATGAACTGTTGGTGGGAATGTAAAATGGTACAGTCACTATGGAAAACAGTATGGAGATTCCTCAAAAAAAAAAAAAAAAAAAAAAAAAAAAATAGAACTACCAAGTGACCTAGCAATTCCATTTCTGAGTATTTTCCTAAAGAAAATAACAACACTAATTTGAAAAGATATATGTACCCCTATGTTCATTGTAGCATTATTTACAGTAGCCAAGATATGGAAGCAACCTAAGTGTCCACTGATAAATGGAAAAGGAAGATGTGATTTATATAGACACACACACATATATGTGTGTATATACATACACACACACAATAAAATGTTACTCTGATTGAAAAAGAATGAAACCTTGCCATTTGCGACAACATGTTTGGACCTAGAGAAAGACAAATACTATATATTATCACTTATATGTGGAATGTTAAAAAAACAAATGAATAAACTTAACAAAACAGAAGCAGACTCATAGAACAGAAAACAAACTGGTGGTTGCCAGACAGGAGGGGTGGAGGAATGAGTGAAATAGGTGAGGAAAATTAAGAGGTACAAACTTGGAGTTATAAATAAGTCACAGCATGTACAGCATAAGGAATATAGTCAATAATGTTGTAATAACTTTGTATTGTGACAGATAACTAGACTAGTCTTGGTGATCATTTTGTAATGTATAAGAATACTAAATCACTATGTTGTGTACTTGAAACTACTGTGTATTGTAAGTCAATTATACTTCAATTAAACAAAATTTATCATGGAGAATATCAGACATACATGCAATGCATACATTGGATGTTCTCAGAAATTTATAGTGATAAAATCTGAAAATAATGTATGTTCATCAGTAGAGGAATAGTTAAATATATTATGATATATTCACACAAGGGATTATTATTTCACTATTTTAAATAATTATGTTGATTGATAGTTATGGATATTAAAAGCTGCCCATAATGTATTATTACTTTTAATAAACAAGTTAGAGATTGTATTGCTCGTTGGATCAAATATATGCAATATTATTAGTGTATAAACTTGAAAGATTTTCTGAAAAAATAGCCAAATATCAGCTATTATATCTTTGAACTTTTAGATTTCTACAATTTTGTTTTGTTTTTAAGCTTTTTGTATTGTTTCATTTTTAAAAATAAGCATGTTATATTTTATGATTAAAATGATAGCATTTTATTTAAAAATAATTCATTAAAAATCAATTATTTGGGGCTTCCCTGGTGGCGTAGTGGTTGAGAATCCGCCTGCCAATGCAGGGGACATGGGTTCAAGCCCTGGTCTGGGAAGATCCCACATGCCGCGGAGCAACTAGGCCCGTGAGCCACAGTTACTAAGCCTGCGCATCTGGAGCCTGTGCTCCACAACAAGAGAGGCCGCGATAATGAGAGGCCCGTGCACTGCGATGAAGAGTGGCCCCCACTTGCTGCAACTAGAGAAAGGCCTCGCACAGAAACAAAGACCCAACGCAGCCATAAAAAAAATAAATTAATAAATATTTGATTTTTAAAAAATTAATTTATTTAAAGAACAGTCAGTCTTTTTATAAATTTATTTATTTTATTTTATTTATTTTATTTTTGGCTGCGTTGGGTCTTCATTGCTCTGCGCAGGCTTTCCTCTGGTTGCGGCGAGCGGGGGCTACTCTTCATTGCAGTGCACAGGCTTCTCACTGCAGTGGTTTCTCTTGCTGTGGAGCACAGGCTCTAGGCATGCGGGCTTCAGTAGTTGTGGCACACAGGCTCAGTAGTTGTGGCACATGGACTTAGTTGCTCCGCGGCATGTGGGATCTTCCCAGACCAGGGCTCGAACCCATGTCCCCTGCATTGGCAGGTGGATTCTTAACCACTGCACCACCAGGGAAGCCCCCATTCAGTCTTATATATACTGAAATGTGTTGTTAGGAAAATTGTGATATGTACTTTATGATTTGAATGTGTAGGATCTTTTGTTTATATTGCCTTGTTCCATTTTTCAGATTATTTTTTTACTTGAATTGCTCCATTTGGAGTCTGTTAGATTATAGCATATATTTGATATGCTGGAAGGCCATATTGGTATCATTCTTTTACGTGAACTTGGTTATTCCTTGGACCGCATAATATTCTCTTCTTATGGTTAGTTTCTTACTATCAAAATTTTCTAAAAGGAATAAAAAGGGCAGCTTCTTTTTCAACCACTATCAGAACTGTGCTAAAACCTATGTGAAAACTTTTCATTTAGCATTTAGTTTATATGTCTTTCCAGGTAGAATTTTTCCACAGACAAGCAATTATTCTTCCCAAACTCCATCTAAGAGGATACAATTTCTTCTACTTTCTAAAACCTGATCTTACACAGTAAAAATGCCAGTTTTGCTTTGTCTGAGATGAATGCAGAAAAGAAGATAATCTGTTTATTTAATGCTTTGGTTTATATGATTCAGATTTTCTGAAGCTTTTATTCCCCCTTTGGGAAGGTTTGGGAAAGGAGTTCTAAACTTTTATTCAGTAGAAACTTCTGTAAATTCTCACATATTGTGTTTAGATTGTGAAAGGTGAAGGCTGTGCCATTCTTGATATAAAAGAACAGGTTCTCTTACTGACATGGTACAATACATCACCAAAGTTTATCTACAGTATCAATGCCAGGGACTGGAAAAGGGGGATATAAATAATATTGGAGAAGTCATAACTTTGGGCTCCTAACCTCAGGACTCTGGTCAGTAAACTCTTTAATCTCTGTGTTGAGAAGAGTTATGATAACACTGAGGGGAAAATAAACGTGTGGTCTGTATTGCCAACTCCTCATCCAGGGAGTGAGGCTTGTTTTGTATTTTGACTTGGTCCAAAAGGTCTATGTTTTGAGGCTGGCTTCTCCACTCAGTGTGTATGCTTTAAATGGGAATGAGCAATCATTATTTGCCTTGATCAGAGCCATGTAATTATCTTATTATAAACAGAATGACATTCCTCACATTTTCTACACGGGGATGGTAACATTGACTCATTAATGGTGGCTACTTCAATGTCTTCCTCATCACAGCTCCAGTAGCCACCATTAATGAATCAATGTCACCATTGGATCAAGGATAAGAATAAGAAAACCAATGAAAGCCAGGAGTAAAAGTCTCCCATTCTCATCCCTGCAAGCTAGACCAGAATTCGCTACTTTCTTTCTGTTACGGAACAAGGAAAGAATGAGAAAAGAATGCCTGTTTCTATCTTCAGAGCCAGCAGAAATTATGTACGGATATTTACCAAACACTTGAAATTGAAAAATTTAAGGCAACAGCAAGTAGGACCTGATTTCTTTGTCTATAGAAATGTATAATAAGACCTATGAAGAAAAGTGGGATTAGAGATACGTTTTAGAAGTAAAGAGCAGAGACAGAATAAGCAACACACTCAAATGACACCACAGGATAAAGGAGGGAGTGAGGGAGTGAGGTCTAGTTCAGGGTGTGGTATAATATCCTACACCCCTCCTCCTGCTAAACCTCTACAGCTTAGGTGAATTGCCTATGTCCTTGAGTAAAGAAATACATAAAAGTTCATTGGAGTCCTGTATGTGTTCAATTCAGATAGCAATGACCCTTGAAGTGATAACGTTGCCTACCCAAACCTGTTTACATAATGGATATCACAGGCTGTTGGTTGGTATTATTGATGGTGAGGTGCCTCTACTCAAGATGATGCAACTGAAGATATTGCAAGCTTGATTCCTGGTCCTCCAAGGATGGTTAGGGCCACTTTGTGGGCCAGAAAAAAGGAGTTTCTCAGGAAAAAAAAAAAAATTAAGAACACTTAAATAATACCTTATTGTCCTTTATTAATGGTTCAGGTAGGTCCTTGGTTATTTAAATGGCAGCATATACTCATCACCCTTATAGTAAAAGTGAGCTGAATAGAAAGTAAGCAGCATATACCCAAAACCCGTTCTGCACACCATAGGACACAGAAACATTTGGAGGTGCAAGCAGTTGCCTTCAGAACAGTGTGGGGCTGAGTCAGCGCTCCTGCCCAGCAGTCTGGAGTCAGGACTTGGTTTATACGTGGCAGTTGGGGAAAGAAATATAGATGTTCAAGTTTTATATAATGTGTTGGGTTTCTTCTCTCTTTCACTCAGAAACCTAGGTGTCCCTTTTTTGTTTGAATCTTTTAGGTTGCAAAGAAAAGGGATATGTAATGGAGGCTTATTATAAGGATTTGCAGGAGGAAAGGGCAGCTAGAATTTGTGAAAGGCAGCAATTGCCTTTCAAGCAGGCCTTATGGAGACTGGTTTGACATTTGGAAGCTGGAAGATTGTTCAGTGGAACTCACTGATTCCTCAGAAGCAGGCATTTTTGCATGGTGTTCTAGTGCTCTATGATTTGGGTGACTTTTTTTTGTTCTCCCTGTCTCTCTGCTTCTAAGATTCTGGGGTCTATAAATACTTTTTCACTATTCATCACTCTAGCTTATGTTTATCATAGCATCTGCTTTCTCAAGGTTTTTGCAACTATTATCTGAGTCTCTCTGCATGCCTTAGAGTTACAGGAGAATCTGGTTCATTTGGAACTTCACCATCTGGTTCAAGGAATACCCAATGAGCAGGGCTTTTTGTCACAGTAGACTGGTGGCTGTCCTATACTTTGGTAAAGTCAAGGGGGCATAGCCAACATGCTTGTGAAAAATTGGACAGTGAGGGCTAGCCATTCAAAATAATTCAGCTGAAGACATTCCAGATTGATTCATGGCTCCTCAGAGAATACTTAGAGATACCCCGGGGGTCAGAAAATAGAGAAACATTTTAGGTGCAGGCAACTTTGGTTAAAGGGGAAGGCACAGCTGTCTATGGTCCTGGATGCCACTTGCCCAGTCAGAGGCAGCAGTGAACATGGACTTTTTCCTCAGAATCGCCTGTAGGAATAGCAGGCATTTGGGTTCTTTTCTTTTTTTTCTTCCATTCCTTCCCAGACTAGAAATAATATAATAATGAAATGTTTATAAAGTTTCTTAAGAATGAGGACCCAGGGTACCAGTTGTGCAGAGAGCTACTGACCAGGAAATGGATGGCCTGGTGGGATCTGCTGGCTGGTGGCCCTGATGAAATGTGGATCCTCTAGCAACAAGAGGTGTGAAGAGAGAGGACCTTCAAGATGGCAGAGGAGTAAGACATGGAGATCACCTTCCTCCCCACAAGTACATCAAAAATACACCTACATGTGGAACAGCTCCTACAGAACACCTACTGAATGCTGTCAGAAGACCTCAGACTTCCCAAAAGACGTGTGGCTGACAGGGTCTTGGTGTTCTGGCCGGGTGTCAGGCCAGAGCCTCTGAGGTGGGAGAGCCGAGTTCAGGATGTTGGACCACCAGAGATCTCCCGGCCCCACATACTGTCAATCGGCGAGAGCTCTCCCAGAGATCTCCATCCCAATACTAAGACCCAGCTCCACTCAACGACCAGCAAGCTCCAGTGCTGGACACCCCATGCCAAAAAACTAGCAAGACAGGAACACAACACCACCCATTAGCACAGGGGCTGCCTAAAAATCATAATAAGTTCACAGACACCCCAAAACACACCACTGGACGCAGCCCTGCCCACCAGAGGGACAAGATCCAGCATCATCCACCAGAACACAGGCACCAGTCCCCTCCACCAGGAAGCCTACACAACCCACTGAACAAACCTTACCCACTGGGCGCAGACAACAAAAACAACAGAAACTACGAACCTACAGCTTGTGAAAAGGAGACCCCAAGCACAGTAAGTTAAGAAAAATGAGAAGACAGAAAACAACACAGCAGATGAAGGGCAAGGTAAAAACCCACCAGAGCAAACAAATGAAGAGGAAATAGGCAGCATACCTGAAAAAGAATTCAGAGTAATGATAGTAAAGATGATTCAAAATCTTGGAAACAGAGTGGAGAAAATACAGGAAACGTTAAATAAGGACCTAGAAGAACTAAAGAGCAAACAAACAATGATGAACAACACAATAAATGAAATTAAAAATTCTCTAGAGGGAATCAATAGCAGAATAACTGAGGCACAAGAACGAATAAGTGACCTGGAAGATAAAATAGAGGAAATAACTACCACAGAGCAGAATAAAGAAAAAAGAATGAAAAGAATTAAGCACAGTCTTAGAGACATCTGGGACAACATTAAATGCACCAACATTCGAATTATAGGGATCCCAGAAGAAGAAGAGAAAAAGTAAGGGACTGAGAAAATATTAGAAGAGATTATAGTTGAAAACTTCACAAATATGGGAAAGGAAATAGTCAATCAAGTCCAAGAAGTGCAGAGAGTCCCATACAGGATAATCCAAGAAGAAACCTGCCAAGACACATATTAATCAAACTATCAAAAATTAAATACAAAGAAAAAATATTAAAAGCAGCAAGGGAAAAACAACAAATAACATACAAGGGAATCCCCGTAAGGTTAACAGGTGATCTTTCAGCAGAAACTCTGCAAGCCAGAAGGAGTGGCAGGACATATTTAAAGTGATGAAAGGGAAAAACCTACAACCAAGATTACTCTACACAGCGAGCATCTCACTCAGATTCAACGGAGAAATTAAAACCTTTACAGACAAGCAAAAGGTAAGAGAATTCAGCACCACTAAACCAACTTTACAACAAATGCCAAAGGAAATTCTCTGGGAATGAAACACAAGAAAAGGAAAAGACATCCAATAATAAACCCAAAACAATTAAGAAAATGGTAATAGGAACATACATATCAATAATTACCTTAAATGTAAATGGATTAAATGCTCCAACCAAAAGACATAGACTGGCTGAATGGATAAAAAAAAAGACCTGTATATATGCTGTCTACCTGAGACCCACTTCAGACCTAGGGACACATACAGACTGAAAGTGAGGGGATGGAAAAAGATATTCCATGCAAAAGGAAACCAAAAGAAAACTGGAGTAGCCATTCTCATATCAGACAAAATATATTTTAAAATAAAGATTATTACAAGAGACAAAGAAGGACACTACATAATGATCAAGGTATCAATCCAAGAAGGAGATATAACAATTGTAAATATTTATGCACCCAACATAGGAGCACCTCAATACATAAGGCAAATGCTAACAGCCATAAAAGGGGAAATCGACAGTAATTCAGTCATAGTAGGGGACTTTAACACCCCACTTTCACCGATGGACAGATCATGCAAAATGAAAATAAATAAGGAAACACAAGCTTTAAATGATACATTAAACAAGATGGACTTAATTGATATTTATAGGACATTCCATCCAAAAACAACAGAATACACTTTTTTCTCAAGTGCTCATGGAACATTCTCTAGGATAGAACATATCTTGGGTCACAAATCAAGCCTTGGTAAATTTAAGAAAATTGAAATCGTATCAAGTATCTTTTCTGACCATAATGCTATGAGAGTAGATATTAATTACAGGAAAAAATCTGTATAAAATACAAACACATGGAGGCTAAACAATACGTTACTAAATAACCAAGAAATCACTGAAGAAATCAAAGAGGAAATTAAAAACTACCTAGAAACAAATGACAATGAAAACATGACAACCCAAAACCTATGAGATGCAGCAAAAGCAGTTCTAAGAGGGAAGTTTATAGCAATACAATCCTACCTCAGGAAACAAGAAACAACTCAAATAAACAACCTAACCTTACACCTAAAGCAATTAGAGAAAGAAGAACAAAAAATCCTCAAAGTTAGCAGAAGAAATCATAAAGATCAGATCAGAAATAAATGAAAATAAATGAAGGAACTAATAACAAAGATCAATAAAACTAAAAGCTGATTCTTTGAGAAGATAAACAAAATTGATAAACCATTAGCCAGAATCATCAAGAATAAAAGGGAGAAGACTCAAATCAATAGAATTAGAAATGAAAAAGCAGAAGTAACAACCAACACTGCAGAAATACAAAAGATCATGAGAGATTACTACAAGAAACTATATGCCAATAAAATGGACAACCTGGAAGAAATGGACAAATTCTTAGAAAAGCACAACCTTCCAAGACTGAATCAGGAAGAAATAGAAAATATGAACAGACCAATCACAAGCACTGAAATTGAAACTATGATTAAAAATCTTCCAACAAACAAAAGTCCAGGACCAGATGGCTTCACAGGTGAATTCTATCAAACATTTAAGGAAGAGCTAACACTTATTCTTCTCAAACATTTCCCAAATATAGCAGAGGGAGGATCACTCCCAAACTCATTCTACGAGGCCACCATCACCCTGATACCAAAACTAGACAAAGATGTCACAAAGAAAGAAAACTACAGGCCAATATCACTGATGAACATAGATGCAAAAATCCTCAACCAAATACTAGCAAACAGAATCCAACAGCACATTAAAAGGATCATACACCATGATCAAGTGGGATTTATCCCAGGAATGCAAGGATGCTTCAGTATATGCAAATCAATCAATGTGATACACCATATTAACAAATTGAAGGGGAAAAACCATATGATCATCTCAATAGATGCAGAAAAAGCTTTCGACAAAATTCAACGCCGATTTATGATAAAAACCTTCCAGAAAGTAGGCATAGAGGGAACTTTCCTCAACAGAATAAAGGCCATATATGACAAACCCACAGTCAACATAGTTCTCAATGGTGAAAAACTGAAACCATTTCCACTAAGATCGGGAACAAGACAAGGTTGCCACCTCTCACCGCTATTATTCAACATAGTTTTGGAAGTTTTAGCCACAACAATCAGAGAAGAAAAAGAAGTAAAAGGAATCCAAATAGGAAAAGAAGTAAAACTGTCAGTGTTTGCAGATGCCATGATACTATACATAGAGAATCCTAAAGATGCCACCAGAAAACTCCTAGAGCTAATTAATGAATTTGGTAAAATTGCAGGATACAAAATTAATGCACAGAAATCTCTTGCATTCTTATACAGTAATAACGAAAAATCTGAAAGAGAAAGTATGGAAACACTCCCATTTACCATTGCAAGAAAAAGAATAAAATACCTAGGAATAAACCTACCTAAGGAGACAAAACACCTGTATTCAGAAAACTATAAGACACGGATGAAAGAAGTGAAAGATGATACAAACAGATGGAGAGATATACAATCTTCTTGGATTGGAAGAATCAACATTGTGAAAGTGACTATACTACCCAAAGAAATCTACAGATTCAGTGCTATCCCTATCAAACTGCCAATGGCATGTTTCACAGAACTAGAACAAACAATTTCACAATTTGTATGGAAGCACAAAAGACCCCGAATAGCTAAAGCAATCTTGAGAAAGAAAAACGGAGCTGGAGGAATCAGGCCCCCTGACTTCAGACTATACTACAAAGCTATAGTAATCAAGACAGTATGGTACTGGCACAAAAACAGAAATATAGATCAATGGAACAGGATAGAAAGCCCAGAGATAAACCCACGTACATATGATCACCTTATCTTTGATAAAGGAGGCAAGAATATACAATGGAGAAAAGCAGCCTCTTCAATAAGTGGTGCTGGGAAAACTGGACAGCTACATGTAAAAGAATGAAATTAGAACACTTCCTAACACCATACACAAAAATAAACTCAAAATGGATTAAAGACCTAAATGTAAGGCCAGACACTATAAAAGTCTTATAGGAAACATAGGCAGAACACTCTACGACATAAATCACAGCAAGATCCTTTTTGATCCACCTCCCAGAGAAATGGAAATGAAAACAAAAATAAACAAATGGGACCTAATGAAACTTAAAAGCTTTTGCACAGCCAAGGAAACTATAAACAAGATGAAAAGACAACCCTCAGAGTGGGAGAAAATATTTGCAAACGAAGCAACTGACAAAGGATCAATCTCCAAAATATACAAGCAGCTCATACAGCTCTATATCAAAAAAACAAACAACCCAATCCAAAAATGGGCAGAAGACCTAAAGAGACATTTCTCCAAAGAAGATATACAGATGCCAACAAACACATGAAAGAATGCTCATCACCACTAATCATTAGAGAAATGCAAATCAAAACTACAATGAGGTATCACCTCACTTCAGTCAGAATGGCCATCATCAAAAAATCTACAAACAATAAATGCTGGAGAGGGTGTGGAGAAAAGGGTACCCTCTTGCACTGTTGGTGGCAATGTAAATTGATAGAGCCACTATGGAGAACACTATGGAGGTTCCTTAAAAAACTAAAAATCGAACTACCATACAACCCAGCAATCCCACTACTGGGCATATACCCTGAGAAAAACATAATTGAAAAAGAGTCATGTACCACAATGTTCACTGCAGCACTATTTACATTAACCAGGACATGGAAGCAACCTAAATGCCCATCGACAGATGAATGGATAAAGAAGATGTGGCACATATATACAATGGAATATTACTCAGCCATAAAAAGAAGTAAAATTGAGTTATTTGTAGTGAGGTGGATGGACCTAGAGTCTGTCATACGGAGTGAAGTAAGTCAGAAAGAGAAAAAAAAATACCGTATGCTAACACGTATATATGGAATCTTAAAAAAAAAAAAAAAAAAGGTTCTGAAGAACCTAGGGGCAGGACAGGAATAAAGATGCAGACGGAGAGAATGGACTTGAGGACACGGAGAGGGGAAAGGGTGAGCTGGGACGAAGTGAGAGAGTGGCATGGACATATATATAGTACCAAATGTAAAATAGATAGCTAGTGGGAAGCATCCGCATGGCACAGGGAGATCAGCTCAGTGCTTTGTGTCCACCTAGAGGGGTGGGGTACGAAGCATGGGAGGGAGATGCAAGAGGGAGGAAAAATGGGAATATATGTATATGTATAGCTGATTCACTTTGTTTTACAGCAGAAACTAACGCACCATTGTAAAGCAATTATACTCCAATAAAGATGTTAAAAAAAAAAAAAAAGATGATGGGCGGGCAGTCTGGAGGTCTGCGTAGGCCGCGTAGGCTGCATGGACGCAGTCTTCCCTTAGGGGAGAAGGATACGTGCACAGCGCCTTCCGCCCAAGAGGAAGTTTTCGCGGGACAACTGAGAAGCATGATCTTCTGTCCCGACTGTGGCAAAGGTATTGAAGCAACGTTCAAATTCTGCCCCTACTGTGGAAAACCTTTTCCTACAGAGGAGCATGAAGGGTCCCAGACCTTTGTCAAACCGTTTATGCCATCCTCCCGAACCCTCCAGCAGATCTCGTCAGCTCTCCCTTTAAAAGCCATGTTGAGGACTTCCCTGGTGTCGCAGTGGTTAAGAATGTGCCTCCCAGTGCAGAGGACATGGGTTGGATCCCTGGTCTGGGAAGATCCCACACTCCATGGAGCAATTAAGCCCATGCGCCACAACTACTGAGCCTGCGCTCTAGAGCCCATGTGCCACAACTACTGAAGCCCGTGCACCTAGAGGCCATGGTCCGCAACGAGAAGCCTTCGCACCGCAACGAAGGGTAGCCCCCGCTCTCCGCAACTAGAGAAAGCCCGTGCGCAGCAATGAAGACCCAATGCAGCCATAAATAAATCAATAAATTTATTAAAAAAAATAGATGATGATGGTAATGAGAATACTTCTTTTATTTACTGTTTATTTTCCAGTTATAAAGTAAAATTTTTATGTGAATTATCTTACTTAATTCTCACAACCATGCTATGATATACTCAATTTTATTATATCTAGTTTGTAGATGAAAAATTAAGGCTTAGAGAGGTATAATACCTCATCCAAAATTACACAGTTAATTGCCTGAACCTTACCTTAGAGTCTGGCACTTATGTCGAGCTTTTTGGGGAAGAGTAGCGACACGTGGAAAGGAATATGATGAATTAAGCCCTGTGTTTTACATTTTATCTGTAAATTGGCATATTAGTGGTATGTGTCTCATAGAGTTTTGCATATTAAGAGTAAGTAATGTACCTAAAGCATTTAGCATGTTGACTGGACCTACAAAAAAGAATAAATGCTAATTATTATTATTAATTTTTTTATGAAATGTTTAGGAGTAACTATATTTGGAATAATAGGTGTGCAAAGGTTTTATTTAAGTATAAATAATGTAGCGTAAGCAGAATTGAGACATCGCATCTTGCATCTTACTAGTGACTAGCCACAGGGCAGACTATGGTGCCACTGACGGGAACATCACTTGACTGTCTCTTTACTGTCTAATAACTTTAGTTATGTCTTTCTTTTCTTCATACACTCTGTGATCCTTCTTACTGCCTCTCTCTTTCATCTCTTCCTCCATACTTCTTCACATTGTCCAGCAATTTTCCTATATGTTTTTCTGTGTCATTTACCTCCCCAGCTCTTAGAATTGGCTGTAATATTGCATTTAGGAGCCTGCCTGGGAGTTGTATTTCTCATATAGGGCCTTAGGGATTGATCTCTCCCACCAAAATGTTAATTGAGCAATATAATTTCTAATAGGAGTAAGATGAAAATAGGTAGAAATGCCCTCCTGCATCCAAAATCCTGAAAATTCAGGAGGAAACCTTTTATTTTATTTTTTTAATAAATTAATCTTATTATTTATTTTTGGCTTCATTGGGTCTTCGTTGCTGCGTGTGGCTTTCTCTAGTTGCGGCGAGCGGGGGCTACTCTTCGTTGCGGTGCGCGGGCTTCTCTTGTTGCGGAGCATGGGCTCTAGGCATGCGGGCTTCAGTAGTTGTGGCTCACGGGCTTAGTTGCTCCGTGGCATGTGGGATCTTCCTGGCTAGGGCTTGAACCCGTGTCCCCTGCATTGGCAGGCAGATTCTTAACCATTGCGCCACCAGGGAAGTCCCCGGAAACGTTTTAATTTATTTGTGGGGAAATTGTTTTTCAGTGTGGAGTCCCTTTTTTCAAAGTTACGTTTATGTAAAGATATGTTTGATAATGACAATAAGTTGCTAGTAGACATATTTAATGATGTTAGTTCCTTGAGAGGAGGCTGTGGTCCTTGTCCTTGTATTTCCAGCACCTAGCAGAGTGCACATAGTAGGTGCTTAAAAATTGTTGAAGAAAAAATAGAGACATAAATAACAATAACTAGTTAATTGTTATGTAAGTAACATTATATAAGTATAATTATAATAATAATTACAGTGTGTGAACCTGTACTCCTGTTTTAGACAGTATACCTATTGACAGTGTTCAAACTCAGGTCTCATTAATTCTGGGAAATCTATGGACAGAAATACATATACACCTCACAAACACAGCCTAAACCTAATTTAATCAATAATTTAAATACTTGCCTCACTCTGGAAACCTAACATTGATGATGGTATGCACAAATCTATATGACTTTCTAAAGAAGCCCAATGAAGCTTTTCAGAACCGCTCTACTCCCTGAAAATGTCCCAGGGATAAAGCCTTAGTGGACTTTTTTTTTCTGTTTGCAGGCATGTTTTAACTGGCCTACTTGAAATATTGTTAAGAAGCTTAGGGAATCCACAGTTATTATCCGAGAATTCCACGTTTATATTTTTGGTTATAGCACAGCGACTTTAAAATTTGACTTATAAAGAAAGACTTCTGAATACCAGATGATTAATATTTTACATAAACAAGGAGCAAATCGAGAAGCAAAGGAATTCAGTACCCTTGCTAAAATACAATGACTAATGTGCAAATATGGGAAAGGTCATTGTATTTGATGCTCACATTATGCATAAAGAGATGAGGCTTCTTTTGAAGTGTTTATTGTAGTGATTTGCCATGGGACTGAGTTATGAAATCAATGCAGAGTCTCTGAGTCCTGTAGTAACACACTAGTGGCTTAGTACAACCTGGGACACACACAATCGGCTATTTGTGAACATACTTTATGTTTAGAGAAGAAAAAGGAATTAGCCATCTATGGACCAGATGGGTGACCTCATGATAAAACGTAACAAAATAAAACTGTAAGACAGTTGACATCTCAATATGATTTGATTTAATCCTATCTAGTGAAAGATCATTTCATGGGCTTTATCATGGGAGTGTTAAAGTAGAGGTTTATTAAAGGGAGCATAGAGTAGTATAGTGACCTGATAGATTTAGTCAGAAGACATGAATTCACTTTATGGCTTTCTTCCTTCTCCTTTTGATAAAACTGGGCAAATATCAACCTCGTTCAGCCACTGATTCTTCATCTTGAAGATGGTGGAAACAATATCTACTCACCTATCACCAAAAAAAATTTTAGGCTAAAATCTAAAAAAAAATTGTAAAGTGACATAAAATACTAGTTAATCTTCAAAAGTAATAATTTTCTTTATTGCAAAGGATTCATAAGAGTAAGATATTCTTAAAGACCACACTGAAATAAGGATGGATCTTAGGATACTTGCTGACTTCTCTATGGCTCTTGCAGGATCTGTCAAGTTCTGAAAGATGTTTGTGCATATGTGGCTTTAGTTTCAGTTCTTCATTTGACCTGTTCATTATTTTTTGTGTCACTTTTTGAGGGCCAGATTTCCCAAGCATTTTACCATTTATCTATTTTACCATTTATCTTTTATGCATCTTATGCAAGAGACTTATGTGTGCTATTTTTGAATGTTTTTAAAGGAACTATTTGGAATAGTTTTATTCTTTCTATTGATTTTTTTGGCTCAGTTAATAGGTTGCCACATTACTTAGTGAGTCTAAAATTGAATATCCTGTTTGTATATCTGAAGCAGGTAATGGGTAATTATTATCACCTTGAGGCTGGCAATATTCACTTGAGAGTAAAAATTACATTGATTCTCTGATTTGAGTAAAAATACCTTCTACAGAAAATGTTTATACTTTCTTCTAGTCTTTTTTTTAACTCTTTATAACTGTCATATTTCAGTTCCACAAAAAAATGAGTTTATAGTTGTATTGAAGACAATTATCTCCAAATAATCTTTGTTTAGTTATTTAAATCATTTCTATAATTGAGAAGATGTGGATTGGTTTTAGCTAATGACATAATTTTCTAAATACTTTAATGAAATAAACCTCTCCATGCAGTTCATGTATAACTAGATTTTTTAATGAAATACCTTGAGAAAATTGATTCAGCAGTCCTGGGTTACCAGCTGTGTAACCTTGGGGAAGTTAGTTAATCTCTCTGACCCTCAGTTTTCTCTTCCATGAAATAGTGAGATAAATAATAATACCCAGTCTAGTTACATAGATTTGTGGTTGAGATCAAATGATGCTTATACATTGTACAAGGATGTACTATAAAGTGTTAAATATTACATACACATTTTAAAATATTAGCAGATATCTTTACCACACTAAAACATCATTTAAATACATTTCAATGTGGAAGGCTCTTTCCTTCTTGAAATGCCTTTGTTGAAAGAAAGGCTACCAATTTCTGACTATCTTTTTTGTTTCCCTCTATTGTATGCTCTTTCTCTGTATCTCTTCAATGTAACTATTAGTATCCTTTGGTGTTTGATCTGCCCTCTTCACTCCTTATAGTCCACTGGTTGGAATTTTTCTGTCATTCACTAATCCATCTGGCATGACAGTCTCCTGAATCGTATTCCTCATTGTGGAAAATTGTAATGGAATTCATCCAATCATTCATGCCAGAAATATTTCTTCTTTAAAGTCTCTCTCAACTTGGATTGTTACAAGAGCCACTTAATTTTTTTCTTCAGTCTCACTTCAACCCAAATGAATCCTCCACCATTCTGTTTAAGTGAGCTTTCTCAAATACTTTTGGACTTTGCTTTCACATGGTTTGTAATTCCGTATGTTTTTTGATGGGTTCCTGTAGAGGACAGAGTACAAACTCCATATTATGGCAAACATTTTTCATACTGTGTTCCCATATGCACCTCACTCCAGGTAAACAGACCTGGTGGGATTTCCCAAAATAGGGTATGAATTCCAAAACTCTGTACCTTTGTACATGTCCTTTTCTTGAAATGACCCTTCTCCTTTTCACCCCTCATTGCCAGGGAAAATGCTCACCTCAAACATAACTTTCTCGAGTTTTACCTGCGTCAAGACACTACATGCCTTTGTGATTTTATGAAATCCTTCGCACTTCAGGACTACAGCCTTTAAGAAGATTCCATTAGAATTATTTTTCTCACATTTGTGTTCCTCAGTAGGCTGAGCTTATTCTTCTCTGGTCTCTTTTTCTACTAAAAAATGCTTGTTAAATGTTTACTGATAGAATGAATGAGGGGTAATGCAGTTTAGTTTTTCATTTCTTATCACTTCCAAAATAATAAGGCTAGGAGAAGGCAAGGAAACTCAGGAAACAGGAAGAAGGCAAGGAGCTGGTGATAAGCTGCCATCAGCCTTGACGGAAAGAAACCTCTTTCCCTGTTTGTTATGTGCTTCAGAAGAGATTGGTTTTGATTCATGTTGTTTGTGACAAGTTAGGGCCTGTCCTCTGTTCCTCTATTTTGTCTTTAAAGCATATTTGTAGACACCATTATGTAATGAATACTATATCACAATAAGTTTTTCTGAGGCTTCAGATTAGCAAATGGTTTTCTTTTCATGGAAGCATTAAAAACTAGTGATTCTGACAAACAATACTTCTCATTTTTGAACAATAGATTTCCTTTCTCTCTCTAATCTAAAGATCTCGTGGGTACATTCAGTTATTACAAACATCAGATAAAAACATATTCTGAAAGAAATATACATAATACTTTTTATTTATGCTAGGTTATTTGCCTGTGACATTATATCTATTTTTTAAGACCAAAACCAAATGTCTGAGTAATACATTAATAAGATTTAAAAGCAGCACATTGTTATCAGAGAACCCTGAAGTACAATGGCATGATCATATTCCTGAAGCCCACGATCCATCATGACAGGAAGCTGGTGTATCATATTGTCATGGCAACAGGATGTCTTCTTAGGTTTAAATTTGTTTGTGTGGCAGATCCATAACTTTAAAAGCTTATCCAAAGCTTTTAAAGAGCAACTTGTATTGCTTTCATGGTTCATGCTGTATGCTAAAAATTGATGGCTATTTTGCAAATGGTAATTTGAGTGTTCTTTACTTTTGTTCTTTTTGTCTCTAAAGTGCGCAGTTATCAGACTAAAATGGTTATGCCTGAGTGTTTTGTTTTGTCACTTGTGCGGCTTCAGTACAGAACTGTTGGGGGTAGAGATTTGCTTCCCTATATTTGCTATGCAGAGACTCTGGATTTAGGCTTTTGGATGTAAACATGTATATTCTTTCACTGAGGCAATAATGATGAAAAGCAAACAGCTATTTTAACCTCCTGAATATTCCAAACTTAATAAGCTTACTGTGTTGTTCCGAAAAGCCAAAACCTTGCAGCACTCTCAGTGCTTTCTGCATGGCAAAGACAATTCTCTTGCCCAGAGAGTCTCTCTAAACACTGAGGAAAAACAATGATCAATGGTCCTGCTCATTGCTTTAGTAGAATGTCCTTGACACCCTTCACATTGTAGCACAAGGCTGACAGTTGGGTTCTCATTTGGAAGCAGCGAACAGAGAATCAGGGGAGTAGGAGTCACAAAGGGTGAGAAGGAGAGAATGAGGGAGAATGGAGGGATGGGAGAGAGACAGACAGCGAGAGAGACAGAGGGAGAGAGCCCTTTGTTGTTGCCTTCTTTGCAACTGTTAACCCCTTAGAGTTAGAGATGGAAATTTCCCACATCAACATGTGCTGTATTATCCCCTCCAGTGAAACAAATTGTTTTTGTAAGTTAGCTTTGTCTTTAAAGAGGCATACAGATGAAGGTTATGAAGTGAATGTGAAATAGAAAAGGCCCTCTCTGATGGTGTTAATACTGAATCAGGAGAAAAGGCATCTGCAGATTAAAAAAATTACTAAACTGGGAACTAAACTCGACTGAGTTTTATTTTTTTTTCTATTGTCAATTATTTGTCTCTGGGTATTCCTATATGGGTGATGAAAAAGACAAGATGCAAGATATTCCATAGGTTTTTCAAGTGGATCTCGGGTGTTTTGGCTTGTTCCTATTTTTGTTGTTTGATTTTTTTTTTTTTTTTTTTTTGGCTTCTTTCTGGATGTAATAAAGATTACAAGAGTTAAAATCTTGGAATTTTTATGCCTGTGTATCTACTATCAGTTTGCCAAGAAATATGGCAAATGAAATATGACTTTATAACTTTCATAAAGTCAGTTCCATTATTTATAATTTGATTTTACAAAACTCAATTTGTGGGTCTAATTGTAATTAGTATTCATATCTCCTTCTGAAGCCCTTAGCCATGTGCTTTAGGAAAGAAAATGAGGAATATTGTGTTAGATAAGAATAAAGAAGCAACCCTTTGTTTGGTCAGCAAAAATTAATCCTTCACGTCTATTGTTGGGAAATTGACTAAGCTTCTAACATCCCTGGTGATGATACAGTATGCCTATTGCAGAAAGATAGTAACATTTTAATATCACATCAAGCCAGACATTCAAGGGCATGGTTTACTCCAGGTTCTGGGTGTATATTGTACATTTTTCTTTTTGTTTGCTCAAGTCTGGGATTATTTATGACTATTAGAGTCACTCAGTAGATCTTTGGTGGCTTGAAAGAGTGGAGACTTGCTGTAAACTTCAATTTTTCCTAAGAAAAATGCTTTTGGTAATGGAAAAGCTTTTAAAGAAATATTTTTCTGTTGGGAATAAGTATCTGTTGATAATACCTTAATAATATTAAGTATGCATCCTTAGAATACTTTTCACAGAGCCAGGATTTTATTTGAGTTGTGTTGGAGAAAAGGTCCATCTGTGTAAAGTACAGCTGGACACCTCTCTATTCCATTCCTCTACCCCAGCCCCCTGACCACACTAAGAGAAGACCAAGCTCAAACTCATCTGAAGGAGAGAGAATCCTCACCAGGAACAGAGACTGTTTCACTTCTTCAGTGACTCTAGTTGTGAGGAATATTCAGTCAAAGTGTAGTTGGTTGAAATGTGATGTGCCCCCCTCTTCCCCCAAAAAAGAGACACATCCATATTAAATCCTTGGAACCAATTAATGTCACCTTATTGGAAAAATGATTTTTGCAGATGTGATTAAGAATCTTGAGATGAGATCATCCTAGATTATTGCGTGAACCCTAAATCCAATGACAAGTGTCTACATACGAGAAAGACAGAGGGAGGTTTGAGACAAACAGCAGGAAAGAAGATGATGTGACCATGTAGGGGAGATTGAAGTGATGCAACCACAAGTCTAGGAATGCCAACTGCTACCAGAAGTTGGAAGAAGCAAGGAACAGAGTCTCCCCTAGAGCCTCTGGAGGGAGGTTGACCCTGCTGATCCCTTGATTTTAGACTTCTGACTTCCATAACTGGAAAAGGATAAGTTTCTGTCTTGTTTGGTGATGACAAGTTTGTGGTAATTTGTTATAGCAGCCACAGGAAACTAATGCACAGAGGATCACCAGATCTGACTCATATGTGATGGTTGCTGCTTTGCCAGCATCCCTTCTCCCACGCCCGCCCCCATATCAGCCTGTGCAGAATCCTAGGAGGGAAGAAACTTGTTAGAAATTGAGGAAGCCATCATTTTGGCTTTGGCTTTGAGTTAATGCCTGCTTCCTTCTGCAAACATTCTCCTTTGGCTGTTATGCATCATCCTGCTCCAAATCCACCAACTTTAGCATCATTGGCTTTTGCTTCTAATTTACATCCTCCCTCTGCGTTCCCTTCTTTAACCTCAGTATGCCAGGTGTTATGTCAATAAAATGTAGTTTCTTCTCAATAGAATATTGTTTGTGTCTCTTAAAACCTCTAAGGTTTTCTTTTTTTTAATTTTTTTGAATCACAGCTTTTGCAACTTCTGGCCTTTTCTCCAAAAATTTCTAGGTTTAACTAAGAATTGATCATAGAGGAATGTCAACCAAATGGAATATATAGAAAAGGGCTGGCTGCCAAATGCAGTCTCTTCTTTTGCTTCTGATTTTAGTGATCAATGTGGGTTTTTTTTCCCCCTTGTCATTATCAATATCCTTTATGGCTAGCACCTGCCATCCTCCTAAAAATCATAGCAGTCTGAAAGAACAGTAACTAGTGAGTTTGTTTCTTTTTAGCAATTTTAGGTCAAAAGCTGTTGTAAGATTCTGATCATAGAAAATTAGGAGATCTTGGCTTGTCTTAATAGCAACAAATATAATTTCTGAAGCATTACATGAAATAATTGACTTAGAAGAGCTGGATTGCTTACTCATGTTTGCTTTCACATCTAGGAGACAGAGATATTACTCTAATGGCAGTGGTTTAAAGGATGGACAAGGCTATAAACTCTCATGGTTTCATCCTTTGCCACCATCTAATACGTAGAAATGTAATGGCAGGGATTAGACTTTAATATATGGTAGCTGATAAAATTGATTTTTTCTGAAACATATTTTGATTATGTGTATAGAGCATAGAGCCTAATGGCTAACAATGGACAAAAGTTTGATGAAAAATTTGATGCTTTCTTTGGTAGCACCAGGTAAAAATCCCATTTAGCAATGATGTGGTTGGTCATTGTGGAACTGCTCTCTTACATAATAGTTGGAAATTGTTTTAATAATCCAGCACTATTCTAAGTTTAAACAGGAATCTGCATGATAATTAAGCTTGTGATCTTTTGAATTAGATAGGATTAAAAGTTTGGCTCTGAAACATATTCTTAGACTTGTGTGTCATCCGACTTAATTATTTGTTCCTCATTTTCCACGTTATCATTGGGATGGTTATAATACCTATGTGAAAGAGTTACAAAAATTAAAGGAGGCCATGTATAGCAAACACTTAGAACAATGGGTGTCATGTAGTAAGTGCTCAGAAAATGTGTATTATTGCTTCTTCTCTGTATCAAACCTTGGAAATTCTTAACTATATTTTTTAGTATAAACCCAGAGAAGATGAAGAGGAACATGTAAACTGGTGTGAGTTAAGCATTTCCTGCCCTGCTCTCAAGGTCTTGACAATAATTTAGGGAAGCAATAAAATCTGAAAAAGGAATTGATTAAGATGCAAAAGAAGAGAAGATTTTTACATGAAGTGACAACTAATTTAAAATCTAATAAAAATAAGGACTGAATTAAAGTCAACTTAGAAAGCTAATAGCATTAAAGAATGCTTAATCAATGGAGGTCTTGAATTTACAACAGTTGTACTTTACTCCAAGATAAAACAAAAGTATGATAAAGCAAGACAACACTTCCCCATAATTTTTGTTTTTATCTTTGTTTTTATGAAATACTAAGATAATCAGAGATAGTAGAAGGAAGAGAGGAAAGAGAAAGAGCAATCAGTAGTATTTCAGGGCTTGGCGATGGGGAACGTTAGGGATTTAGTCCTTCTAAAAATACTAGAAGGCAAGTTGCATTACTCTCACTTTATAAGTGAAGGTGTAGGGGGGGAAATTTTTCCTCTACCCTTTTGGGTTCTTTTGGCTGGTCTAATGAAATTGACATAAAACAGATTAACAGGAGAAAAACAAATTTAATGTTATATATATGGGAACCCCACATACATGAGTCTCCCAGACAGTCAGGCAACTGAGGCTTATATGCCATCCTGAGCTAAGGAGAAGGGGGTAAGGGTCAGGGCTTCAAAGGAAAGGAAGACAATTCACAGGAAGACAGGAAGAGCAAGTGTTTGGTAAACAAGTGTTTGCCATGCTATGTAGAGATAACGGCACACAGAGAGGACTTTGAACAAATGGACCCTGCCTGCTCCCCGCCCCCCCCGCACCCCCGCACCCCACCCCCACCCCCCATCCCCGCTTACCACACCTAGCCCACACTCTTTGTAGTAATCTCTGGTGATAGTTCTCTTCCTGGACCAGACCCCCCGTCTAAATTCTTTAGCAGTTAAGGGGGAGGTTAAAAGCTCTTCTTGAGTCTGCTTGCTGGGCCTTGATTATCTTCAGCTCAGAATAATCCACATGCCAAAATGGCACATTCTGGGGCAGCCTGCCCTGGACCCCATCAAAGTAATTGAGGCTCAGAGAGATTAAATAACCTGTCCAATGTCTTCAGGTTCTAAGTGGTTAAAAAAAGTGCTGTCCACCTTACCGGAGTTTAAGGTTGAGTTGATAATAATCAGTGAATAGGAAATCTGGGGAACAGTTTCACCTGGTAGAACTGGGCTTTCTCTTTTTCTTAATGCTCTGAATTTAGTTATCTTAATGTATTTATTTATTAGTGTTCTGAATGGTGTCATGGGGGAGAAAACAAACAGAATATATGAGAAAACAGAGAACTGTTTTCTCTCTCTTGGATTAAAATTCCTAGGGAAACAATTCAAAGTGGATGGGACATTACCTCACCAAGGTTCATCTCTGATGTCAGTTCAGATATCCTGTTACTTTGGATAATTTAGGCAAGTAAGCCAGCAGGTCTAGTTTCCACATAAAGTAAGAAATTCCAGGCTTTCAAAATCTGAGCTCTGAGCAAACCATATTTTGGAGGCAGTAAAACATTTAGTCATTAAAAATATACTTAAGAGTGAGAAAATAATTTTAAACTCAGTTCTTGGTGTATACCCTAAAGCCATGGGGTCCTTAAACTGTGGTCCTCATGCCAGCAGCATCAGAATCTCTTGGAAGCTAGTTAGAAATGCATATTTTTGGACCCATCTGTAGAATCAAAATGTCTGGGGTGGGGCTCAGCAATATGAGGTTTAACAAGCCTTAGGTAATTCTGATGCACATTAAAGTTTGAAAACCACTGCCCTAGAGCTGCAAATGATTAAATAAAGGGAAGGAGAAGGAGGGAGATCTATGAATGAGATTGCAGAGGTTTCTCTTTCTAAGGAACAAAGTGGAACAGTGATAGGAAAACAAAGGGAAAGGTCATCTTAAAAAAAATGTCTTTAGGAAATGATATGACTTAGACACACTATCAGGGCTCCAAAGGTGGGCATTTGTCTTCTTGCACCTCACTGCGGAGGAATGCAGAGGCAAAAGGACAGAAATCAAAACACAAAGAGAAAGTCAAAAGAGGCCTTGTGCCCACATTCTGCTTCCTAATACAACCAAGAGCAGAAATATCAGGAGTTTCTGAGCATTGGGATGATGGTGGAGATGAGCATAGATAGCTCCCATCTCCAGACCTTGCTGAGGGGTCTCAGAGTCAGTACTGCAGGTGACTGAGCTGGGGTGTCTCTGTCTGGACTGTGTTCCTGAGGTCTGCCCTCCAGCCTTAGGATGAACGTGTAGGATGTCTGAGGAGCAATGTGAGCATTGTTTCAGTTTGATGGTCTTCAGTGGTCCCTCTGCCCAATGTGGCTGTGCACCTGAGCCTCCTTTCTCATTGCTTTGTGAAATACTGTTCAAAGCCACCTTGTTTCCATCAGTCAGCACCCATCAGAGCACTTTGAAGTAAATGCCAACCAGTTGTGGTATCTGAAAGGAATGTAGTGTTGGTGCTGGAGCTCCTGGCATGATAATGCAGAAATTATAGAATAGAATCATGCAACTAGCCATAGTTCTTGAGATCTAATCCAGACTCCTTGCTTTTCAGTAGAGGAAATGTAACCATGGAGAAATTAAGTGACCAATACAAGGTCACACATTAGTGGAGCAAAGACAGCTCCATGTTTCTGGTTTTAATTTACTCAACAAATGCTGATTAAGCATCTATTAAGTGCTAGGCAGTAGGTGAACAATGATCAATAAGACAGTCCTTGCTCTCAAAACTCTTGCCACCTACTGGACAAGCTAGGTAAGAAAACAAGCAATTATGTGGAATTTAATAATTTTAATGATGAAGATAAGCCTATGGCACTCTATGATCATGCAAGTGGGGCACCTAAGTCAAATCTGGAGGGTGTTAATGACTGCTGTGGACCAATGACAGCTCTGTGCTGTCCGTCCCTTTCCTTTTTGAGTGGGATTATCTTTGGCTGTCATCCTATGCTTGCTTCACCATTGTATGTTGGGTGTGTGGGGAACGGATAAGCAAAGAAGCCTTGTTGGTTCATAGGTCTGCAGTGTGAGAAGAACTGTCCCCCAGGAACTGCACTTGAGGCTGATTTAAATGAGAGATCCGGGGCTTCAAATCAATCCCATAATGGGATGAGACTGTGGAGCTCTTGGGAGGAGGATGAATATATTGCAGTGGCCAGAGGGCAGACTGTGGTCAGTAAACTTCAAAATGGTCATCGCCAAGTCCTTCCCTAGCTATATGTGCATGCTGATCTTCACATCAAGATGTGATATCTCATTCTCCTCTTGTTAAATCTGGACTATCCTGTTAAATCAGGTCAATAAAACTCAGCAGAAGTAACCTTTGGGGACTTCCAAAGTTAATTCATAGGAAAGCTCATCGTTTCCACCTGGGACTCTGGGAGCATTGTGTTTGACGTGCTCCCTCTTGGAACCCAGCAGCCATGCTGCAGAAACCCAAGCCATATGGAATGGCCACAGTTGACAGCCCTAGCTGAGCTCCTTGCCCACAGCCAGAATCAGCTGCCAACCGTGTGTGTAAATCATGCTGGACATCAGCCTAGGGAAATCTTCAGATAACTGCAGTTCCAGGCCAACATCTGTCTGCAGCTGCACGAGAGACCCCAAGTGAGAACTGCCCAGCTGTGCCCAGTCAACCTACAGAACCAGGGGAGATCACAGTGACTCATTTAGAGCCCTCGAGTTCTGGGGTGGTTTGCTATATGGCAACGGACATCTGAAACACCATCTTACACGTAAGGAAGTTCAGGCCTAAAGACCTTAATTAACTCGTTAGAAGCAACAGAGTAAGTCACAGAGCCTGAACTTTAAGATTAGAGTCAGATTATTTCATTCCTCTGCATTCCCTCTTACCCATTATATTTTATTTCTTCCTACTGTTAACAGCTCAGACCCTCACTATATGACCTTGATTGAGCCTCATTCTTTATCTGTGAAATGAGACTAGTAAGTACACTTAGCTCATAATTTTTTTATGCCTGTATGTGTGAGATTAGATGACTTGTCACAGGTTATATAACTTGCAAAAAGTTACAACTAGGATTTGAACATAGGATGTTTCTTACTCCTAAATTTGAGTTCTTAACTATTACACAATACTGCTTCCTAAAATTAGTAGAATGAAGGCCTAGTGTGCCTTCACTGTTTCAAGAACATTTTCATAAACTTCAGCATCTAACTGTGGTAAAATTCAGAGGAATCAAAGTTCTTAGAGTAGCGGTTGGGAAATGCTTAAACCATCCATGAAGAGAGGCCAAGATTGGGAATCCCCTTAGTGCCTTTAAAAAAAAAAAAAAAAAAGGCTTTATTGAGATATAATTAACATCCAGTAAAATTCACCCTTTGAAGTATATAATTCAATATTTTTTCAGAGAAGTATGCAGCCATCACTACTATCTAATTCCAAAACTTTCCTTTACCCACAGAAAAAGAAACCCTGTACACTTCAGCAGTCATTTCCTGTTACTCCCTACCCCTTAATCTCTTTTTTAGAAGATTTTTTTTAAAAGAAAATGTTACCTTCTCTATTTCTTCTTCAAAATATTAATAGATGTTTAAGGGCTGTTAGAGTGTAAGTGCCATGAATGCACAGGGAAAATCTGATTTAATTAGAGCTGTGTCCACCAGAGCCAGCACACAGCAGTTGTACTCAATGCGTATTTGTTGTATGCATGTATGTGTCCTGTAACTGATTTTCCTTACTAGCAGATTTTTGTAATTCCCCAGAATGAAAGCCTCTGCTGAAACCCTAATTAGAAAAGGGGTTCTCTCCTATAGTATGTACAAAAGCCCAAATGACATCCTCACTTTCCTACCTCACGTGTAACATGCAGCAATAGTTACCCCAGGCCTATAAATTTCTTGTTCCTTCACCAGTAAACCCATGTTGGTGTTGGAAACTACAAAAGAGACAGAGTTTCCTATACTGTAGCCGCACAGATGTTGTTATGGACTAAATTGTGTTTTCCTCCCACCCCATATTCTTATGTTATAGCCGTAGCCCCCAATATGACTCTTTCTGGAGATGGGACCTTTAAAGAGATAGTTAAGGTTAAGTGAGATCATAAGGGTGGGGCCCTAATCCAATATGACTGGTGTCCTTTTACAAAGAAAAGAGACACCAGGGATGCCCATGCACAGAGAAAAGTCCCTGTGAGGACAATGTGTGTGAGCCATAATGGCTTCCCTGTATGGCAGGAAATATCCATGATGCAGCCTCCTCATCCTTTATCCTGAAGACAGAGATTGAAGTAGCCCTTGTGTTTTTCACTGAGAAGGTCATAGGTTTCCCTCTCTGCTGCTCTATTATTGCAGATGACTTAAAATGTGGCATTCTAATTATTTAAAATATTTTTCATTAAGAAATAACTATTCAATGTGCATCCTAGGATAAGTTTCAAACAGTATATAATACATGCAACCTGAGGAAGTTTCATTTTTAATAATGGTATCAAACTTTGTGTAGTACAAAGTGAATTTAAAACTTTAAAAAATAACCCTAAGATAATGTGAATAAAGTATACCATCTTTACAATAGAAGTTTTACAGAATTTGAAACAATAATTTCTCTAATGGTTAGACTTAGTAAAGACTCAGAGTGCTCCACCTTATATAATAAATGCAGAGACAGTAAGAATCTGAAATATATAATAAACAAAGAGGCAAAGTAGGAGACAGAATCATACCAGTGAGGCAAAGAGATTCAAATGGAATTATGATGAGTAGGTGCTGAGCTTATGTCTTTTTAGCTGTCAGTGTTTCAACATTTAGTGCATTTTTTTAAGAAAAACACTCAATACAAATTTCAGAATGACAAAAGCTGCTATTTACATATAGATCCATAATTGGAGACTAACAGGATGAAAAATAATAGACTTTGTGTACCATTCCTAAAGGTTGTCAACTTTCAAAGGTGCAAAGCCTGCTGAAGATGTCTTTTCCTAGTTTCCTTGAAGTAAAGTTTTGCTAAAGTTGGAAATAATTGCTATGAAATCCTAGTTCTGGTGAGTCATTCTGGTAGTGTGCAGTTTGACAATAATGGAAAGAGACCATTTTAAATCCTATCTTGCAAGGAAATATGAACCCAATTCCCAGCTAAGGATACAGGGTCTGGGAGTTCAACTGATTTGATGAGGGTCACCCAATGATAGGAAATAGAGAATTCAATCTCAGGCATATCTAATCTTAAAGTCAGGACATTTTCCTACTGTACCTGCCATATGGTCAGAATGTTCTGATGCTAGTTAGGGAGTATTAAATTGTCAAAGGACTCCTGAATGGAAAATATGCAGCAGGTATTGAGATTCTTCCTTAATTCACTAGATTTGAGAACAGATTAAACAGTCACACCAAAACATAGAAGGTGTCCACTGTAAAAGCTTATTGTTGTCCCTTGAATAATGACTATGTAAACCACCTGCAAAAAAGCAAATATAAGGAATGTATCTCTGAATATTCTTGTATATTGAAAGTGTCCCACATCAAAAGGAGCAGTTCTAATCCAATAGCAGTTTTGCTATAGTATGTGTTATATAGAGCATGGTTAGTGAAGACAGAGCTATGCTTATTAATGGGAAAGAAGGGATAATTATTGATTTCATTTTTTATTCTGCCCAATGATAAACTCTTGTTCATAATCTAGGAATTATAATCTGGACTCTCACAGTGTAAGATATGGCAGATATGGTAAATTCTCCACCCATAGCTAATCTCCCTCTTCTTTACTAACATTTCCCAAATTTGGTCTAGGAGGCAGTGTGCCCAGCTCAAATATTTGCCTCCTGCAATCCCCGTTTAGCTGTGGGTGGCCATCCGAGGCAGTTGTGGGAGACATCTACTGGGTGAGGCTTATGGGAAAATCGCTGTTATCCTGAATAAGAGGTGTAGGTACATTGGTATGTCCCTTTTGTCCTGTTCCATGTGTGTGGCAGCTGTCTTTCGATAATGAGGATGATAGACCCACTCTAAGGATGGCAAGGCAAAGCAAAACAAAAATAAAACAAAAACAGAAGTCTGGCATATGGAGTGACAGTGCCAATCTTAATTTATTCCCTTATTCTCTTCCCAGGCTTATTTTTAGGTGAGAGAAATAAACCCATTTGATTAAAGAAAGTTTTATTATATGGAGTTGAATACAGTCCCTCAAATGATTCACATGTTGATATCTAACAAAATCACAGTATTGATAATTACCAGTGGCTCTGAATCAACCTCAGTAACATTTCAGACAATAATTCACAGAGCTCTTTCCTATCTTATTTAATGTTTTTATGATAACCTGGTAAAATAAATCAAAATCTACTGTGTTAGTAGGTAATAAAAATGTAGTTCCACAAAAACATAATGGAATTCAAAAGGAGAAGACATATCAGCAAGTAGGTACTACTAATAAAGACAGTGATTTACAGTAGCAAATAAATAGCTTAGAGAAACAGTAGAGCTTTTCTTCTGCATCATGAAGTAAATATAAGTTATTGTTATGGTTCTGTGGTGAACAACTAACCTACTTACTAAGTACTTACTACTTCTAACTAATCTACTGAATATCACATGGAGGGATTGGAAGATAATCTTTCCATTCTAATTTGCATTAGTCAGACTCTTCCTGGATTACCTCGACCCTCATAGGGTTTTTCAGCTGGGCCTGAGAATTAAACTGACATAAAACAGATTAACAGGGGCAAACAGCATACAGATTTACATTAAGTTTTACATGACATGGAAGCCTTCATAAGGACTGAAGACCCAAAGAAATCATGAAACCTACTAACTTTTATCTTAGGTTGAACAAAGAGAGGAAAAGAAATTGTAGAAAAGTGACTAAACTATGTGGGGAACCTAAAGGAACATAAGAATGATTTTAGCAAGGTCTATACAGAATTCTCTCAGTCTCAGCTTCTTGTCCTTAATGATACTACTTTCCTTCTCGTAAACAGACGATATTTTTCATGTTGGAATTTCATTTCCTGGAAGGAAGATCAGACTGTTGTTCTTGTATTTGCTATTTTTCAAGTGTTTTTAACTCAAAATTGTCAATATGCCAATGTAGGATATTTTGGGGTGACATGCTTCAAACTCCTTCACTGTACAGTTTATGTGCATACTTGATCATTACATTTTAAAGAAATGCTGAGAAACTGAACAGAATCCAAAGGAGAGTGACAGTGACATAATGATTAAAGTGCTGAAAAGTAAGTCTTACAAGAAAAGGTTAAAAGAATTGGCATTTAGCCTGGAGAGGAGTAAGATGGTTTCTATGCTCAACTATATGAATTTTTTTTTGGTGTGATGCTGTGGTAGACTGAAAAAAGCATTAGTAACTCTTTGAGAGAATTCTTCATTGTCTATTCAATACCCATTTCTTGAATGTTACTGTGAGTCAGGACCTGGACTAAGTAAATAAGTCATCGTTCTTTAAGAATTTCACAGTACAGGATACTACACTGATACAGGATGAGGATAGTTGAATTTCTTAGGGTAAAGGCTAAGTTGCTTTATCAATGAGATCCTCAAATATGGTTATTCAAATACTATAGAATGCAATTATCCAGTCACAGCTGGTGAGGCTGACCTGCTCCAGGAGGTGTTAGGGAAATGGTCCTTGTACCAGGTCTCTCCGCCCTCAAAGGTAGTACGCTTGTCTATGTGGTTGAAGCTGGGTCACCACCCACCCGTGGAGGGTGATAACAACCCCAAATGGAGGGCATCGATTTATTTTAGGAAAGTGAGGAGGAGGTTGCTATTAAGTTCACTGGCCTTGTTGTGAATTTAGTCATTTGACTATATCTAGTTGCAAGGTGAGCTGGGAAATATTGTCTCTAACCAGGCAGCCATATTCTCAGGCACAATCATATTATTATGGAAGAAGGAGAGAAAGATGTTAGGAAACAACTAGCAGTTTTCCATAGATAAGAAATATTAGCATATCAGTATTTCCAGTCTTAAAATTACGTGGCAAGCAGCCTACAATGCTGCTGGATAATTAAGATATACTTTGCCTAAAGTCTGAAGGGTGAGTTGATCTTGTCTACTATGTGTAAAAGTGTTGGGGTTATTTTGGGCCATTTCTGACAACTTGGTTTTTAAAGTCTTTTTGGTCTCTGAGGATTTCTACCTGGAGAAGTCTAGAGAATACCTAAAATTTCTTAAATTCTATGAATGAAAGATATGATCAGAGAGTGAATTTGGTTTTGGGTTTCTGTGTTTATCTTCTTGCTATGAGGCTTCTTGTCCTAGCGAAACCTCTTCCCCTAACCAATGTAGGATATTAGAACCCAGTTATGTTCTATTCAGCTGTTTTTGTAGACAAAGCACTTGGGTCACCATACTCTCCTAACATCTAATACAGCTCAAGTGTAGAATTTTATTGAAGTCTCCCTGCAATGGATACTCTTTATCTACATTTTTTGTTTGTATTAAAATAATTTTTTTTCAATTTAGGCAAAAGTTTAAATGGGTATTTTCTACAAAATCCTATCTGATCCTGACATCATATGCAGTACATTGGCAAGGTCTCATATAATTTAATAACGTTGTCAGGCTCAGAATTAATTTAGTTCAATTCTTACAGTTCAAATTCAATAAGCATTGTAACAAACAATTTTATAATACATGGAAAGAGTTTTTAAATAATCAGGTCAAAAACCAGACTCTCAAAAACCCTTCTAATGAAATTGTTCTAATTTATCCTCAGGAAGATATTATTTCAAACAGAATAAATCACATCCTGCATCATGCTGTGTTGTATTTTTTGAAGAATGACTTATATCCCCTATGGCTTCATCTTATAACAATAACTGGAGATAAGAATTCTTTGAAAAAATAAAAAACACTAGTTATTAGATTAGATAAATTAAATACTTATTATTAGATGTATTAGATTAAATTATTAAATCTCATGTTGACTTTCTAAAACAGTGATTTTTAAAAAACGGTTATATTTGCATAATAGACTTTTGAATGAAATATTACTTGAGTTAAATAATCATTTTTGCTAAAAAAAAAAAAAGGTTCCAGTAAACCCAAACAAAATTAGTTTGACTATTTTTTTCTACAAGTTGGCTAACTGACTAGTCATTTGAGTCAAGATGTTTGTATTTATGGTGCATACAGTTAAAGCCTGTGTATATTAAAGTCCCAGTCTCACTAACTCCCATCTAATAATGTCACAGTTTATATAGTCTTAAGGTGTTGAGACTCAAATTATATATTACAAAGTGATTTAGTCAATCAGATTTCTGTGGCTAAAATATGGTCTCCTGAAAATTTACATTTTCAGAAATTATAGCCTTAGCACTTGCAGGACTATTTTAAATAATCACCGAGGAGAAGAAAACTTAATGTTTTGGGCATAGCAGAAACTATGTGCACTGAAAAATTCAACCTGCCTTTTATGCACAGTTGAAGTGATTCTTTTCAAATTGTTTGGTTATTTTAAATACAGTCATAACAAATTTCTAAATAACTGATTCAGATCTGTCACTACAATATCCAGACTATCTGATTGCTGTTCAATTTTTTTCCATCTTTTTGATTTCTTGACAACTGCCTAGATTAATGCCAATATGATTGGAATAAGAGTCCATGTTTTAATGCTGGGATTCACTGCTATGAGTAAATATTATAAGTAACTATTTTCTTGCATTTATGATATTGTAGATAATGGAAATATGTTCCAATACAGTGTTGAGATCAACTATAAGGTTGTCTGGAGAGATGCATGAGGCCTGGCAATCCTGTCCGGCTGCATCTTAGTAAATCTATTTTGGTGAGGATGAGAATAAGAAGGAAGGTTGTATTTGCTTGTTTGCTTTTAACCACATTTTGCCTGGGATATTTCTTATCTCCTTAGGTCTCTGACACACTTCCAATTTTCTTCTGAGGCAAACTTTTCAGCAAAATTATCTGAGGTAGCTTTTTCTCTCTCTTCTTCCTGACCATCTCCAAAAGACCTGGATATGGTTCAAATGATTCTTCCATCTGTTTCTTCTCCTAATGCCATGACCTCAATCCTCTTCTTTAGAGTTATATCTCCCTTTGCACACTAAATATTGCCTAGACCTGGCTCATGTTTGCTTCCCTCCATCTGGCTTGGTGACTGTGCTGTGCTGGATTCTCTCTAGAGCAGGGAGATCACAGGAATTCTGTTCTCACGCTCCATCCGGGTCTCATGAACTCCCAGAATTCCATGTTGCTACAGCCCAGTCTATGTTAATTTTCTTCTAGGACAAGGCTGGGGCATGTAAAGTTATGGGAAAAAAGTGAAAACAGGAAAAAAAAATTCAACCATAGGGTAGTGGTTAAGCCAATTATGGTGTATTCCTGTATTCCCTCAATTGATAGATGTTTTTTGTTGTTTATCTTTCTCAGTCTTTTTTTTTTTTCAGTTCTAATTTTATTGATTTGAGTCCTCTCTCTCTTTTTCTTGATGAGTCTGGCTAATGGTTTATCAATTTTGTTTATCTTCTCAAAGAACCAACTTTTAGTTTTATTGATCTTTGCTATTGTTTTCTTTGTTTCTATTTTATTTATTTCTGCTCTGATATCTATGATTTCTTTCCTTCTACTAACTTTGGGTTTTGTTTGTTCTTTCTCTAGTTCCTCTAGGTGTAATGTTAGATTGTTTATTTGAGATTTTTCTTGTTTCTTGAGGTAGGCTTGTATAGCTATAAACTTCCCTCTTAGAACTGCTTTTGCTGCATCCCATAGGTTTAGGATCGTCGTGTTTTCATTGTCATTTGTCTCTAGGTATTTTTTGATTTCCTCTTTGATTTCTTCAGTGATCTCTTGGTTATTTAGTAACATATTGTTTAGCCTCCATGTGTTTGTGTTTTTTATGTTTTTTCCCTGTAACTGATTTCTAATCTCATAGTGTTGTGGTCAGAAAAGATGTTTGATATGATTTCAGTTTTCTTAAATTTACTGAGGCTTGATTTGTGACCCAAGATGTGATCTATCCTGGAGAATGTTCTATGCGCACTTGAGAAGAAAGTGTAATGTGCTGTTTTTGGATGGAATGTCCTATAAATATCAATTAAATCTATCTGGTCTATTGTATCATTTAAAGCTTGAGTTTCCTTATTAATTTTCTGTTTGGCTGATCTGTCCATTGGTGTAAGTGAGGTGTTAAAGTCCCCCACTATTATTGTGTTACTGTCGATTTCCTCTTTTAGAGCTGTTAGCAGTTGCCTTATATATTGAGGTGCTCCTATGTTGGGTGCATATATATTTATAATTGTTATATCTTCTTCTTGGATTGATCCCTTGATCATTATGTAGTGTCCTTCCTTGTCTCTTGTAACATTCTTTATTTTAACGTCTATTTTATCTGATATGAGTATTGCTACTCCAGCTTTCTTTTGATTTCCATTTGCATGGACTATCTTTTTCCATCCCCTCACTTTCAGTCTATATGTGTCCCTAGGTCTGAAGTGGGTCTCTTGTAGACAGCATATATGTGGGTCTTGTTTTTGTATCCATTCAGCAAGCCTGTGTCTTTTGGTTGGAGCATTTAATCCATTCACATTTAAGGTAATTATCGATATGTATGTTCCTATGACCATTTTGTTAATTGTTTTGGGTTTGTTTTTGTAGGTCCTTTTCTTTTTTTGTGTTTCCCACTTAGAGAAGTTCCTTTAGCATTGTTGTAGAGATGGTTTGGTGGTGCTGAATTCTCTTAGCTTTTGCTTGTCTGTAAAGCTTTTGATTTCTCCATCAGATCTGAATGAGATCCTTGCTGGGTAGAGCAATCTTGGTTGTAGGTTCTTCCCTTTCATCACTTTAAATATATCATGCTACTCCCTTCTGACTTGTAGAGTTTCTGCTGAGAAATCAGCTGTTAAGCTTATGGGAGTTCCCTTGTATGTTATTTGTCGTTTTTCCCTTGTTGCTTTCAATTATTTTTCTTTGTCTTTAATTTTTGTCAGTTTGATTACTATGTATCTTGGCGTGTTTCTCCTTGGGTTTATCCTGCTTGGGACTCTCTGTGCTTCCTGGACTTGGGTGGCTATTTCCTTTCCCATGTTAGGGAAGTTTACGACTGTAACCTCTTCCAGTATTTTCTCGGGTCCTTTCTCTCTCTCTTCTCCTTCTGGGACCCCTATAATGCGAATGTTGTTGCATTTAATGTTGTCCCAGAGGCCTCTTAGGCTGTCTTCATTTCTTTTCATTCTTTTTTCTTTATTCTGTTTCGCGGCAGTGAATTCCACCATTCTGTCTTCCAGATCACTTATCCGTTCTTCTGCCTCAGTTTTTCTGCTATTGATTACCTCTAGTATATTTTTCATTTCAGTTATTTTATTGTTCATGTTTGTTTGTTTGTTCTTTAATTCTTCTAGGTGTTTGTTCTTTAATTCTTCTAGGTCTTTGTTAAACATTTCTTGCATCTTCTCGATCTTTGCCTCCATTCTTTTTCCAAGGTCCTGGATCATCTTCACTATCATTATTCTGAATTCTTTTTCTGGAAGGTTGTCTATCTCCACTTCATTTAGTTGTTTATCTGGGGTTTTATCTTGTTCCTTCATCTGGTACATAGCCCACTGCCTTTTCATCTTGCCTATCTTTATGTGAATTGGATTTTGTTCCACAGGTTGCAGGATTGTAGTTCTTCTTGCTTCTGCTGTCTGCTCTCTGGTCTTTTTCTCAGTCTTTTGCAATTATAGAAAAATATTACAATGAATAGCTCTATAGATATGTTGTATTATATATATGCATGTAAATTGGCAAAATAAATTCTTAGAAATAGAGATAGATGCATTACATGGTAAATGCACGTTGATTTTAATTTATTTTATTTATATATTTATTTATTTTTGGCTGTGTTGGGTCTTCGTTTCTGTGTGAGGGCTTTCTCTAGTTGCGGCAAGCGGGAGCCACTCTTCATCGCGGTGTGCCGGCCTTTCACTGTCGTGGCCTCTCTTGTTGCGGGGCACAGGCTCCAGACGCACAGGCTCAGTAGTTGTGGCTCACGGGCCTAGTTGCTCTGCGGCATGTGGGATCTTCCCAGACCATGGCTCGAACCCGTGTCCCCTGCATTGGCAGGCAGATTCTCAACCACTGTGCCACCAGGGAAGCCCCATGTTGATTTTAATAGTCATTGTCAAGTGGCTGCACAGACATTGCATCATGCTTTACTAATAGTGTATTAGAGGAGTTATTTCCTTACGAATTGTCTAACAGAGCTTATTGTAAATTTTAGATTTTTGCCATATCTATACAGGTTAAAATTATATCTTGATATAGTTTATAGTTTGCTGTTCTTTTATTCTGAGAGGTTGATTATGCTTTCATATGTTTAAGAGACTTTAATTTTTCTTTTACCCTATAAACACTAGGTTCATATTATTTGTCCATTTTTCTGTTGGGTGTTGGTTTTTTTACTTAATTTTTAGAGCTTTTTATATATTCTTTCTTTGATATTTATTAGGTTTGTTTGTTTGTAATTTGCTTTTCTTAGGGTGTTTTTAATCATGCAAAAGTTGAATTTATACAACTTTCAGTGGTGTGTGGAATTGAGGTCATAATTTGGAAGGCTTTTGGAGCTCCAGAGGCACAATCAGTGTGTGGTACTTATATAGTTTGGAAGGCTTTCTCTACTTCAGGACTTTAAAGAAATGTGCCTATGTTTTCTTCTAGAATTTACATGGTCTTGTTTTCCCTTCTAGACTTATGTTACCGTCTGTTCTTTTGCTCTGTAACAGTGTGGCAATTTACTTCTGACTCAATTTGGGTTCTTATTAAGAAAGGGGTCAATTCGTAGTATAGAATAAAAACATAATAAAATGGATTTGATTTAATAAATATGATTTTAAATCCATTTGGAAAAGTAAGGAAAGATTCCAACATGTTATAAAAAAATGAAAGAAATTATTTCTTGTTGGTTATTTCTGGATAACTGGTGGGAAAGTAAGTATATCATTGGAGTCTATTATAAGACTACTCTCACTGTTTTTTTCAAAGTAGCTGTTTTCTGTGAAAGAAATGGGAGTCTATTTTCAGACAAGAAAGGACTAGAACACTTTTAACTACCTCCAGTATATTCCTAGCCAGGCATAGAAGAGAATGGTTGAGAGTATGGCACACCAGGCACACCTCCCTATTGGTTAGGTTACTTTGGGGAAGTCATTTACCCCTCAGCTTCAGTTTCCTCATAGGTGAACTATAGAAAATAATGTTTTTTTTCACAGCACTGAGAGGATTAAATGAGATGAGACAAGCACAGTGCCTGGAACATTTATAGTACATATATTATATATTTAATAAATAGCTATAATTAGATATTGAAGTTGGATTTTATTTTAGATGACTCCTTATTTTAAAAAAAGATTTTGAAATATTAATAGGAACATATACATTTATGTTAACCAAAAGTAGAGGCAGCATTGGAGAATGTGAGAAAACGAATCTTCAAATGTACTGTTTCATTTCCCTTTAGAAAACAGCAACTTTGGTCTATTAGATGAGGCCTTGGAGGTGTTCATTTCCAAGGTATTTGGAGAATAACCATGCAAGAACTCACTAGCTGGTGACAGTAATTCAGTTGGTTTAACATCTTTCTAGTGGAATCTAGAGTAAAATATACAAAACCGGGTGATAAATTTTGAAAGCGGCTCTGGTATGGCGACGTCATGCATTTTAAGTGTACATCAAGCTTTCTGAAGACAGCTGGGGATGGATGGTCCATGTGTTGGTGTCACATTTTTAGACATGTTCCCAAGGTCTCATTATTTTGTCTCTCCATTCTTACACTTCAGCAGCTAGAAATGGTTTTGCTACTTCAAAATCCTGTGATATCTCTTTACCGTAAATTTAGATTTTAAATGCCATTGTCACTTGCTGAATGCATTTGTAAGGAATGTGCAAATCAGCAAGTCTTTTTCAAGTGTATTTGGCTGAATTATCTTTATTTAATGAATAGTTCTGAAACAAAAGGCATGGGTGATACTCATTATCCTTCTTTTGTTCTTGCTGCCTTGGCAAAACTACAGGAGACAATTGGAAGCAATCAATTGTTCTAATTTATGAATAGTGATGAATTTTTGTTACCGTGGCTTCTAGAATTTGGCTTTGTTCAAGCTGCTGTTGAAGAGCTAGAGCTATAGAAATATAAATGGTATAGTAACAGAGTGAAAACGTATTCACGCATAGACACAGATTACACCTTGTTCAGACAGTGACTGATTATTCTCTGTTGATAGAGAATTTATTTCAGTAGTGGTAAAGAAATGTTGAATAGCAATAAAAATAACATTCTTAAAATCCCTATATAATTATAAGGTTTGTCAATTATTACTATTAATAAATACAGAATGCAGCATTCAGCTTTAACATTCATGAGTTGGGTGAATATAAAAAAATTAACTGCTGTGAGCCTCCATTTCCTCATGTGCTCAGTGTGGGTAATAGTACTTATCTCCTTAGATGATTATGAGAATATGCATCTAAAGCTGTAAGCACAGTGTCTGGTCTATAGTAAGCACACAATCCAAGTTATTCATGTCAAGATAGAAAAAAAGAATGCATGCTTATTTTATGGGCATAGATTCTTACTTCATGCCTCTCTATGTGTGCATTCATGTGAGTTTATTTCAGACATGAAGCTTATTGCCATACTTTTATATTTATAGATTAGGTGGTTGATTTAATAACAATTATCAAAATAAAAACCATATATAAATTTATATTTACAGCCAGCTTTTTGTTTTGAAAGTCTGTTTTTAAGTCTGTTTGTTCAAGGATTCAAGATTTACAAAGGATGAATAAAGGTTATAGTTCTTTTTGCAAGTATAAGAATGTGATTATATTCTCTGGAGCTTTGAAAAAATTCATGGTTTTTTTTTTATTCTTGCAAATATATGTTCTATATGGCAACTTTATCTAAAATAGGCCACCCACTTTATCAACATTGAAAATCTGTGGAATCAGGTAGTGCACCAACGTGATGTTCTTTGAGTTTATTTTAAAGCTATGCTATCCCGTAAGGTAGCCACTTATCACTTATGGCTATTTAAATTTAAATATAAATTAATTAACATTTAATGATAATATTAACTTTTAAAATATTATTTGTTAGCTAAATAATATTAGAAATTTAGAAATTTATTAGAATTAGAAATTTCTGTAGTCATACTAGCTACATTTCCAATCTTCAGTAGTCACAGGAGCAAGTGGTTATTGTATTCAACACAGATGTAGAACATTTCCATCATTGCAGATAACATGGTCAGGGTTATCTTAGAGAATCTTAGGATCTACTCCATTACAGATGGAGTAATAGGCTCTGACTTTCTGTGGCTACTAGCTGGCATCTGGCATGGATGCTATTACCTTGATTCAGTGATCCTCAATCTTGGCTGCACATTAGAAGAACTTGGGGAGATTTAAAAAATCTGGATCTCCAGGCCACTGCTACATCACAGACCAGTTAAATTAAAACCTCTGGGGAGGGGCAAGCAGACATCAGGATTTTTAATGGCCTCTCAGTGAGTCCAACAACTGGCAAAGTTTGTGACTGTGGATCCAGCCACACAGATCTGGTTTTCCCATTTGCAACTCATTTTTCTTATCACTTGGTGATTATGTAGTATTGTAAAGGTACACAGCTCTTTCCACACATTGCATGATTTACTCTTTTCCTTTAAGACAGTGCTAGTATGCTTTATGTACATGCAACATTCTTTTCTCACAAATTGCTTCATTTTATTATAACTATTTTCATTCCAAATCGGAAGTCTTCTTTACCAGGAACTTTTCACATTCTCACTGCCTTTGCATTTTTGAAGTGCTGTTGAACATAAGTTCATAAAATACAAAAAACCAACTCTAAACAGGAAAAAATGCAAAATAAAGTAAAAACCAGATTGAGGAAAATAATTTGATCTTATATACCCTTCTTCCAAATGCTTGTAAAGTCAAGAGTTAAGGTGCTTTGCCGCAGAGGCAGCTTTTGTACATGCACAAAGCTTCTTAATTTAAAAGTTTATAAATGTAGGAGTGTCTGTATTGACATCCTTCCAACCAAAATGATTTTCTAGGAACAAGTTTTAAACTACCTGATTATTTTGGGAAGGCTTATGATGCAAAGAAGAGTTTATATTGAGAACTTTAGGCAAATGCTAACATTTTCTTAAAATAACAGGTGAGGAAAATCTGTGGATGGTGATAATTGAGAAATAAACTTGTTAAATAATATTTTAAGCCCATGTGCCACTGAAATTGTATTTTGTTCATTTACCAAAATAATCCAATTGACAGAAACTGCTAGTTGTTCCCCAATATCTATTCCTTTTTTTGCGTAGTGGTAACAGTTTCTGTTGACTGTATTAAGATCTTTCAAGAGAGAATGAAAAATAAAATTAAATTTTTATATATTTAAAGGACCAAATACTAAACACACACACACACACACACACACACACACACACACACACACAGACACACACACACACACACACACACACACAGAGGGCAAATGCTGAATCTTTATGGGGATGAGTGAATACATTAGTTTGAATATTGGTTCATCTCAGTAGTAGAGAGCAAAGATAATAGTGTCTTGATCAAAAAGGAATTTTTCTCCTTCACATGAAAGCCTAGGAAATTGGTCCAGGCTAGCATGGTAATTCTATAAATATCAAATATCCAGGCTCCTTCTGTTTTGTTGCCCTTTCATCTTTAACAAACAGCTTCCATCTCATGGTACAATATGGGTTTTGCTAGTCAGAGGAAGGGAGAATAAAAAGTGGGAAAAAGAGGCTACATTTTTTTCTTTTATGGCCATGATTTGGAAATTGTCCATGATAACACCATTTATATTTCATTGGCCAGAACTTAGTCACAAGACCATACCTTGCTGTGAGAGAAGTTGGGGAATGTTATTTTACATAGAGAAGCTTTGTGATTAAACAAAAATCCTATTACTATGTGAGAAGGAAAAAATGGTTTTGAGAGGAAAGTGTCAGTCTGTACAGTAAGGCATTCAAATATCCAGACACACTCCTTCCTCTTCCTTAAGTATCCTTCCCCCAACCCCCTCCTCAAACAAGATACCTACTTACTGAACTCAGCTCAAAATCTAGTGTTTCTGAAGGATATACAGTCTTCCTCTTTAGATCACAAGCCACAGTTTCAAATAAAAATTTTATCCATGGCCAGTTTCAGAGTCTGGCTTTTTGTTGAGAAGAACCCATACAGAGCTAATTAGAAGGGAGAAAACAGCAAGTGTTGCTGTTTAGACATCTTCTGAAAATATTATTGTGCTGCTTGAGTGGCCATTTTATATTGCTCATTAGAAAATGAAAGTTATAAATAGTGACAGTGAGATACCACTATGGGTTCAGTTGTCAAATCACATTTACAAAATCCAGAGATCTGACCCTATATCAAACTTTTCTAATTGTTCAAAGGAAATAGAGGTGAAATATGGTGAAGTCTGGGACTGATAACACAGTATTCTACACCTTTCCTTATAGCATTGGTATTGGGTTGGCCAAAGAGTTAGTTCGAGGTTTTCATAACTTGGAAAAACCCGAATGAAATTTTTGGCCAACCCAATATTGACCTTGGCCCAGATTTAATATATAAAGTCTCTAAGGGATGCATGTAGGGCATTGCTGACACAAAGGGAGATGTGATGGTTATAAAACTCTTCATTTTATACTCTGTTAATTATGTAGCTGACATGGCATTTTGTAGCTGACCATGCCTCATAAATCCATAAATTCTAGGTTTGTTTACCATTAACAATCTGCACAATCAAGTTGGAATCCGTTAAAAGCATGAAGAGATAAGAATTCTCCATTACCTTTGTACTTGTAGCTACTAGGAAGATGTTTAATTAATGTGTTTACTTAGAGATTTAATCCAGTCATTATTCCCAAATAAAGATAGATTATGCAAGGGAAAACTGTAATAGACCATAGAACATAAAATGTAAATGTGGGATGGCTCCAAGCTTGGTTTAGAGACTTTATTATGACATCAGGGACCCAAGTTCTTTCTTTCTGATCTGCAATTTCAGTGTGTTGACGTTTATCCATAAGTTTGTTTCCTCATGGTCACTGGAAGTCTGCCACAGCTCCAGGCAGGACATCCTCTTTTTATGAAAAACAAAAATGTTTCCCAGGAGCCTATCAGCAAACTTAACCTTGAGTCCCATTGATGAAGACTGAGTCACCTGCCCATGCTCTACCTGAGAGAGATTGAGTGACTGTGTGGCATCTTCTGCCTCTATAGCATGGAAAGTAGAATAAATATCCTAGCAAAGAAGAATAGGACAGACGAGGGAATGGCTATTGTTTAAGCAACTGAAAGTGGCCACCTCCACACCCTATAAATTTCATTTCTAATAAAAGATATAAAGAGCAAGGTTGTTGTCTTTTCTATAGCTCTGCACAAGGCTTCCTAGCCCAGAGCTAATTTGCTCTACTGAACTTCGGTGAAATTTCATTTAAAACTGCCATTGACTGGAAACATTGAGGGCTACACATGAGAACTCATTTACAGAGTTAACTCAGGAGATCCGTAAACCAAATGAATCTCTAAACAGAGATAAAAAGCAAGTCCCAAAGACAGTTCAGGGGGATTTTTAGAATAGTGGTATTATATTGTCTGTATTAGTATTCACCATCACTATGAAAAGGTCTATAATTTAAAAATAATGCTGACATAATGTATGTGAGCCTGCACACATTATGTGAAAAATAAACTCTAGGTAGTTTTGTCATCATTGAACAAAGTAACCTGAAAGTACTTTAAAATTCACAAAACTGTTCTGCATGATGATACATGTATTTTAAGTAGGTCATAGAAAGACATTTGTTCAGTTACCATTTAAAAATATTTTAATCATTTTTTCTTCTTCATTAGTGTTATAGTACCCCCAACAACTAAATTAAAGTTCATTATACTCAGTAGTAATTTTGTTCATATTAAAAGAAAAACTATGTGACTTTCTCTTCTCTGTAATTGAGGTTCCCAACTATATAAGGAAATTTTGGATCATTCTAATGGTTACCAATGAGACATATCCAGTATAATAGGAATTCCTTAGCACACTGCTTTTTTTTTTTTTTTTTGGATAACTTTCTCATACTGATCAAGTTATCAACCAAATTAATTCTACCTGGTTGCTTTCAAGCAAATGATTGTTTAGCATTGGGGCAACACTTTTAGTTAATCGTTGAATCCTGCCCCAAGATTGAGGGTTTCTGACACAGAACTGGGGGGAGAGACAACTCTAGTTAATAGGCTGTAACTGGCTTACTGGAGGTGAGAAGGTACAATCACCTTAATGTAACAATTGTAATAGAAATGCAGGATAAGAAACAGTGTAATGGAGGGAAGGGTGTGCTATAAAAAAGGGCTTTAAATTCTGAGGCTTTGAAACCTTTGGGAAAGCTGAAGAGATGATAGTTCTTAAGATTCAGTGAGAAAGTGGAAAAGACCAGTAGTGGATTTGGGTAAAGAAGAATAAAAGGAGACTCAGGAAATGACCTTACTGTTAAGACAAATATTGTCTGTGGGATATAGAATTGTGAGATGGAAGACTTAAATGATGGACTAAATCAATATTGCCTTCCCAGCTTCATTTCCTATGTTCATCCTTTCGGTCTTTAAATACCTATTGCACTTTGCTCATGCATATCTGAATCTCTGGCTCCTTTAAACCACCATACCTATTCTTGGAGCTCACTGCATAAAAAGAGAAACTGATCTCTCACTTCTGGCTGCCTGAGTTCTGAAGTGCTTTCACAATGCAAATCTGATCATGTTACATCTTTGCATCAATGACTTCATTGGCTTTCCACTGGTCTTATGATAAAGACCAAAATTCAGAACATGACCTACAAGATTCTGCATGACCTAACTCTGACCTGTCTCCCCAGCCTTATCACTGCCTGTCTCCATCACCCTTCTCTCCTTCACTTTCTGTGCTCTTGCCCCACTGGCCTCTTTTTGGTTTCTCCAGTGCCCACTTCAAGGTCTTTGTGCATGCTCTTCTTCTCTTCTCTTTTGCCTACCTCCTTGTCCTTCAGATTTTAGCTCAAATTTACCTCTTCTTTTCACAGCGCTTATCAGAATCGGTAATTACACATTTGTGTAATATTAATATTTGTCTCACAGCCAGCAGTGAACCTATTTCTAGATATCATAAAAGCCTGCATATGTCCAGCAAGCAGTAAGGACCGATCCAGTAGAAACTTATTTGCAAGGGGCAGAGAGTATCCTTAGAGAAAAACTCATTCTAAAGAATAGATTCCCAATGGAGATGGGATAAGGCAGCGTTTCTCTGAAGAGGCACCTCTGAATTACATGGAGGGGGACTATCTTTAGTTGTTGCATTTCTGGCATACCCTTCTCCAGAGATATGGCCCAGTGGATGCAAACACTGTAGGAGGTTATTTATTGTTTGTCCATGATGGGAAGATGGTGTATACTTTAAGGCCGTGAAGTGGAAAAGATCCAGTACCTCCTCCCCATTCTGTAATCTCAGCTTCTTATCACACTGAAGAGTATAGAAAGCAATCAGGAAATAACTTCCACCACATCTACCATGACGCCCCTGCACCTGTATCCCTATGCTCTGTATTCCCTGCTGTTACTATGGATAAAATGCACCTGCTCCTGCCTAAGGCTAACTCTCCTGTTTGCTCACTTGATCCTACCCCGTCTTACTCACTGAAGAAGATTTCTCCATTCATTTCCCCCACTCTATCCAGTATCTTTATTTTTCCCACTTGACTGACTTAATCCCACAGACATGAAAACACACTGTGATACCAACCATGTTAAAAATGAAACCACAACTTCTTGATCCAGTATTTATCTCCTGCTGTCCTCCCAAGTCTCTGCTCATTTATATAACTCTTTGAAAAAGTCATCTATACTCTGTCTCAAATTTCTGTCCTCCCATTTTCTCTTGAATCCTCTCCAGTTAGTTTTCCATCCACACTACTCCACTAAAACACACCTTATCAATGTTACCAAAGACCTCCAAACTGCTAAATCCGGTTAACCTCATCTTATAAAAACCTTGAGGAGAATTTGACACTCAATTACCCTCTCCTTCTCAAAGCTAATTTTTTTACACAGCTTCCAAAGCACTATGGTTACTGACTGTTCCTTCTGAGTCTCTTTTACTGGTTTCATCTCATTCAACTCCTCGCCTCACAACGTTGCTGCACCACAGAGCTCAGTCATGGCACCTCTCTGTCTATGCCCACTCTCTAGAGGGACCTCACTGAGCCTCATGGCCTTAAAAAAAAACCATCTGAAAGACACCACAGATTTCCAAATGTGTAATTAGAAGCAGATTTATATAACCTGCTAATCTTTCAGCAGGTATAACTGGATGTCTAAAGGACCCCGCAAACTTAGTAAGTCAAAAATCAGACTACGGATGTTCCTGTCTCTTCCCCCGGTCTGTTTCCACCACAGCAGCCCAGCGGCCACAGAGGTCCCTTTAACCCATAAGTCAGGTCACGTCACTCCTCTGCTCAAGGCTTTCCACTGCTTTCTTATCACACCAAGAGTAAACTCCCAAACACTTCCAATGGCTTATAGACACCTGTATCAATCATCTGCACCTTTTACTTTCCTGGCCTTGTATCCCACCATGGTATTCAAACCGTTTATTCCTAAATTCTGTATTTGTCTATTTGGCATCCATTGATCGCAGGGCCAATCTAATGACCAAACTCGTTTACATCTCCCCGTAATCCAATTTTTGCAGGCACATGAAAATCATATTACAAACCCTCTAATCTATACTGACTCCATACTCCTAAGCCCCTCTTTTTTTTTTTTTTAATTAATTAATTTATTTATTTTTGGCTGTGTTGGGTCTTCGTTTCTGTGCGAGGGCTTTCTCTAGTTGCGGCGAGCGGGGGCCACTCTTCATCGCGGTGCGCGGGCCTCTCACTATCGTGGCCTCTCTTGTTGCGGAGCACAGGCTCCAGAAGCGCAGGCTCAGTAGTTGTGGCTCACGGGCCTAGTTGCTCCGCGGCATGTGGGATCTTCCCAGACCAGGGCTCGAACCCGTGTCCCCTGCACTGGCAGGCAGATTCTCAACCACTGCGCCACCAGGGAAGCCCGCCCCTCTTTTATTTAACTCTCACACACCACTTCAGGATTTCTCCTGCCCTAAACCAGTCCAGGGTCAGATACCAGACAACTACAGACAGCCCCAATAATCCGAAGTCCGCCGGAATTATTCAAACTGGCCAATCCTAACGTGTTTACCCTGCTTTCCTTGTCTTCTCCACAGAAACCCTGGTAAAGGCTGTGTCCCTGTGCTTTCCCCTCACTCATGCTCTGCCTCCGGGCCAAACCTAGTGCTTCCCTGTGTGGCTCTGTGTGGTGTGGCGTGTCGTCTTCTCTCCGGAACTGTCAGCGGTAAATTCTTCTTTCGCGGACATAAGCCAGTCTGTGTTAGTCATCTTTAGAAATCCACACCCAGGCACACATTACACTGTTCTCCCCCCATTTACTCCCCACAAGCCACACCGGTCAATCCCCTGACAGTCCCTCCAGTGAACTAAGCATGCTCCCCTCTCAGGCCCTTTGTCTTGCTCTGTCATTTGCCTGGAATTCTCATCTCACAGTTATTCACGGGCTTCAGTACTTCCTTTCCTTCAGAACTTGCTCAAGTATCTTCTCAGCAAGGCCTTCACTGAGTCCTCTTTAAAGATTGTGCTTTCCCCTCGCCTCCCCCCACCCTATATGGACACTATTCTCCTTAATCTATTTTGTTTTCCGTAGAAGGTATCCCCACTGAAAATATGACCGATTTGCTTTTCTAGAAACATAACTAGAATATAAGCTCCATGAGGAAAAGAGACTCGTTCACAATGCATCTCCAGGGCATAGAACCATATTTAGAATAAAATAGGCATTCAGGAAATGTTTATTGGTTGGAGGAATGAATAAGTGGATGGATATGGCCACTCCCAGGTTAGCCCAAGAGGCTGTGGACGAGATGATCAGAAACTAAATATTAGTTTCCTGTCTTCCTGTCGTAATGATCCCACCTTGCCCCAGTCTCCTATCACCCATAGATAGGTACATGCTTTAATCTGATTAGAGAGGGGATTGGATACACTTAAATGTGAAAGAGAAAAGCTGCTGTACATAGAAAGATATATTCTTCCCATTATAAAGGAATAACTAAAAGCAACAACACAGAACCAGAAAAGGGAGACAAATAGTCCCCCTTAGGCTACCCTGAGCTGTCTGATAGAATGGCAATAGCATCCAGTGAGACCCCATGGGGCCCAGGCGACATGAAGACACTAGAAGTTAACTGGCATTTTATTTGTTCCAGTATCTTACAACAGGATATTGAATTGAATTGTGTTCAGAAATAGTACATATGATGAAAACAAAAGTCCAATGGTAGTCCTGACACTACCCAGTTTCTTGAGGGCTTCCTCTCATCAGAGATGCTGGCCTCTCAGACCTAAAGAGAAATATGAGCTGCAGTGATACTTTCTTTCAAATATTTATACACTGATTTGCATGTAATGGTGTACTTTTTACTCTTTCTAGACGGTAGCAAATTGATTATCATATAGTTTCTTCAGTTTTTCACCCAGGTATAAAATTTAATTTCTGGATTAATTTTCCTGCCTCTTCTCATGCAAAAAAATCTTTTCCAGTTTTAAGAACTTATGTTGGCCCAAAAGATACACATTTTCACTTATTATTTCTACCCATATATTTTATATATGAACACTGAAGGATTCTGTAAATGAATATGGAGGTAGGCTTTTCATGGTTGTGGTCTTCAATTGTTCCGCAGCTGGGTCACTAAAACCTAGAAAGAACCAAGGCAAGTGAATCCCATTATCTCATTAGTTAATGCTGTGTTTGCAGGCTACAGTTTTTTCACGCTTGACCTTTAAGAAAAATCCACTGAATGATTATGCTGTGTCAAGCAATGTTAGGTACTATTTTATGGCAGCAAGAATGAAACAGTATACATCTATGCTATTGTCCAGTGGATGTGTTTTTTGGGTGGTTTAAAATTACATAACTTAGAAATTCAAATAGAAGTTTAAATACAAAAATCTGATTGACTGGAAAGTGGAAACATCAAATTGATGCAGCAGGTGGTTCCAACCATTATGTAGTCATGGCCTAGCTATTTCTTTCTTTAACACTCTTGTTCATTTTTCTCTCCCTACTTTCATTTTCTGATTTAGAGCTTCGTTGGTTTTCTTCCCATCTCCAGTCTTTTCCCCTTTCAATTAATCTTTTATATAGCTGCAGAAGGATCTTTCTACATCAGTGTATTAATATGTGTGTGCCCCCTAAAAATCCTTTGAAGGTATCCCATTGTCAATGAAATGAAGTCCCATTCCCTAGCATGGAATCCAAAGCCCTCCCAACTTCATTCCACTGAATTTTGCTCTCAGGCCTTTATCCTTCCTCTACGTTACTTTTTACTTAAACCACGATATTCACTGTTCCCTCTAGAGGATATGAACTTTTTTTTAAACCTCTTTGTTTTGCTCAAGCTGTTTTCTCTGCCTAGAAGGCCTGAATCCTATTCATCCTTTAAAATTGCCACTCCCTTCATGAAGTCTTTCTAACTACTTCTGGTTGGTATTAGCTTTCTAGAGTTTTGTGGGGTTTTTTAATTTATTTTTTAATAAATTTTTTAATTTTATTTATTTTATTTTTGGCTGTGTTGTGTCTTCGTTGCTGCAAGCAGGCTTTCTCTAGTTGCAGAGAGCGGGCTTCTCACTGCGGTGGCTTCTCTTGTTGCAGAGCACAGGCTCTAGGTGTGTGGGCTTCAGTAGTTGTGGCTCGCAGGCTCTAGAGTGCAGGCTCAGTAGTTGTAGCTCACGGGCTTAGTTGCTCCGCGGCATGTGGGATCTTCCCAGGCCAGGGCTTGAACCTGTGTCCCCTGCACTGGCAGGCAGATTCTTAACCACTGCGCCACCAGGGAAACCATAGAGTTTTTACCTATAACACTTTAATAGCATTTATAACATTCATCATCTTAACTGTTCATTTCAATGGTTTATTACATTTCACATTAACCTACATGCTTGAAGTCAAAGACCATTACCAATCCATAGCTATGTCTTCTATAGCACCAGTTTAGAACTTTGGATGTATAAGACCCTCAAATATTTGCCAAACTGGAATTGATATACTTATATATAACATAATGAAGTTAAGTAATCTTTCCTTTGTTCATGAATTTCCATATGTTTGTTTTATTTTTTATTTTTCCTGTCTTTGGAACAGCCTGGCTAGGAATGAGTACATACATCTCCCTGACAGGTCTTCTGTCAACATTTTCTCACAGAGATCTAATTTCAAATGTTTAATGTCTCAGTCCAGTGTAGTATTGAGTAATACTACATTTTAATGCACAGATCATAAGAATCTTAGTAATTAATGATAAATGAATAAATAGAAACACAATACCCACAGGTGACTGCGTCATTTTTAAGTTCCCTCCTTTTGGTCTTGGTTTCGTCTTCCATAATATGATATGGCTGATCCCTACCGTCATTTCAGACCTGTGCATCCTGTTTTCATAGTGTCGTCCATGAAGACCCAGTCCAAGTTTACCACTTTGATTTTCATATTTTAAAGTTGATTATTAGAGTTGAGTAAGCCATTTCTGGTAGCAGCGTTGCATTCATTAGAGAGACGATCACATTACCAGCCGTCAGCCCCCTTCTGCAGGAGGACAATAGATGGCCTCTCAGGTAGGAGCACATCCATCCCAATTGGACAAGCCAGCTTGCCAGTATCGTCTCTCATCTGTCTAGAGAAACAAATGAAATTGAGGAAGTGAAACTGCTTAGTAAGGTCTAAAGCAGTTGTCACATCTAGGGGATCATTATTATTAGTTTTGTCACCAGCTTTATAGTGTGATTATAAGGCCATGACATTTTTGTTTTAAGCAAATTTACTAGCAATTATACATCTGAATGAGTTTTAGGCTCTTCAAATAATATTTGGGAAGTTATCTACTTATCTCAATGATGTGGCTATAGCATTCAAACATGATTTAGAATCCATTAAAAAATATAGACTCATCAATGATGGGCTCACTGTGACTGTAAAGAAAACCAGTTGTCTGTACGGTGTCCTTGCACACACTAAAGCTATATAATGCTAAATACATAACTTTGGACAATTAAACATTTAATAAAGGATGAAGAAGAGATGGGGAACTTAACTTCACATAAGAGAGACGATGTAACATTTTTGCCTTCTGATTTGCTGCAGTAAGAACTAATTATACAGTGCCACCTATGAACTATTTGCACCAAAAATTTGAATCTGAGTCTTATCAGCATCTAAATACCAAAATAACAGATATACACAGGAGAGATATAAGATATAAAAGATGTACACAGGACATTACATGGTAAGGTGGTATAGTTAGTAAAATCTATAATTTAGAAATTTCTATACGAATAGTAACTCAGGTTCTTTGACCCATCAAAGGGACTATGAAAAAAAAGAGGACCTGGGAATTATTATAGATTGAAACAGATTTAAGTGACAGACCAACCAAGTGCTAAATGTTGAACTTGTTTGTATTCTAAACAAATCAACTATTAAAAGACATTTATGAGACAATCAAGGACAGTTAAACACTGATGGGATATTTGATAATTCTAACAAATTAATTTTACTTTGAATTTACATGTGACTATGGTTTTATGGTTATATTACAAAACAGAACATATCTTTTAGTGGTATGTACAGAAATATTTACTAAAGAAATGTTATAATTAGTCCAGAATTTGCCTTCATATGCTATAATAGTGTAGAGTGAAAGAAGAAAGTAAGAGACGAAATGATTTCCTGGGGGAAATGTTTCTCAGGTGAACCTCTCCCCATTAAATCTTCAGAAGACAAGATGCGAATGTACATATTGTCTTATTAGAGTCCTAAATAAAATATTTTTATTAAAAAGTTAAAAAAAAAGACGAAATGAGAATTACAGAATGTTGTAATTGATGAAGCTAAGTTATAGGTGAATTGGTGTTAACTACATACTTTCCTCTAATTTTGTGTATAATTGAAAATTCTCATAGTAAAAAGTTTAAAATAAAAGCATAAAGCAGACATATAAAGAGAAATAAAAGGAGTGAGAATATTTCTGGACCTCACGACACACTAGCTTATAGAAGATAGCCCAGCTGCTGTCCTGCCCTCGGGTTACACAAGATGTCCTCAAACTCCTCTTTCTTTAAATTAAATTTGCACTGAGATTCTATTTGCAACTGAGATCCCTAATACATCAAGCCAGACAAAAAGAATGCTAATGAGCCTCCTTAGTAGTCATATTAGACAACTAAAAATGTTTCAGTCTACTTTAAAAATACCCTGTAAAAGATGTGCTTTATATATATATACAAACTGCTTCCATTCAAGTGTCAATCATTTCTTTAGATGAAGATTCCTGGGCTACATATTGAACATATTTATAGTATAAACTAAAATTAAATAAAATTGGGACTACTGAAGTAACACTAAGAAAAAAAAAGAAAAAAAGAAAAGGAGCTAGAAATACTCAAATTAAATCAGTGATTCTCAACCAAGGATAATTTTGCCCCACAGGAGACATTTTGCACTGTCTGTAGACAGTCTTGATTATCACGACTTTGAGGAGGGGGTGAGAGGAACCAGGGAGGCTAATGAGTAAAGGCCAGGGATGCTGCTGACATCCTACAATGCACAGTTCAGCCTCCCTCCCTCCTCTTCCATATACAACCAGAGATTACCCTAATTTAGTCAAAATAGCCTTAGTGCTAAAACCATGACTTTACACGTGAGGCAGTCAGATACTCCTAGAATTTCTTCTTCTTCTTCTTCTTTTTTAAATATTTATTTATGTATTTATTTTTGGCTGCATTGGGTCTTCATTGCTGAGCGCAGGCTTTCTCTAGTTGCGGCGAGCGGGGACTACTCTTCGTTGCGGTGCACAGGCTTCTCATTGCGGTGGTTTCTCTTGTTGCGGAGCACGGGCTCTAGGTGCGCAGGCTTCAATAGTTGTGGCTCGCAGGCTCAGTAGCTGTGGTGCACAGGCTTAGTTGCTCCACGGCATGTGGGATCTTCCCGGACCAGGGCTCGAACCCATGTTCCCTGCATTGGCAGGCAGATTCTTAACCACTGTGCCACCAGGGAAGCCCTAGAATTTCTTCTTTATTTTAGCACTCTTAATATGTTTAGCACTACTTACATTATGTACATCATACATGAAAATATAGAAAAGCTTTTTTGTTTTTAATTAATTTTGGGAAGCAGATATGTGTAACTGAAAAAAGTTGATCAATAATGATTGCTTCCTAGGAAATCAAAAATTTTCTATCTTTCAAATTTTATCTTTTTACACATTTGGAGTCACTAATTCTCTGCCAGCTTGATGACCTACAAATAGTAATTTTACTATCTGTCAAAGTTAGAGGTAATTTCTGTATTAATTTTCAGCTGATCTAGAACATGATTTATAAAATAGTGAAAATATGTATTTTAGATGTTCCTAGCTGAAATATTATTTCATTTTGCAGTCTCTAGACATAAACACTTTATTAATAACTTAATATCAAAGTTGGTTGAAAAGTTATCTCTTATTGTAATAATAGTATAATATTCATTTATATTTAATTCATAAAATATACTACTAAGAAAGCAGTTTCTTATCTTTTTGGAGCCTCAGTGTTTTATTTAAAACCCAGTATGTGTTTTAGATATTAAAACAAAAGGAAAAGAAGAACTAATATTTTCTCCCTAATTACCTGTTATTATATAAATAATATATGCCACCTTTTAGTGGGATGGGAAATGCTATTACTTAAGCTATTTTAAAAAATAATTTATCAAAATATGCCATGGCATTTTAAAGACATACCTAAAAATATTTTACCCTTAATTTTCTTATAATTCTTTTTCCAAACTGCTTTTCAGACATTCTTGTAGACACCTGGTATGCCCTCATATTTCAGATGTATATTTTGTAAATGTTATTGCTAGATTTTAGTTTTTTAAATCCCATCTATCTTTTCTGCTCAACAGTTGAATTTAGTTCATTATTTTTTATAAATGCTATATTAATATTTGCAATTACTTCTACCATCTCACTTGTACTTCCTATCCATTTTCCCTTCCTTTAGGTATTTCCCCATTATTTATTGCCTTCTTTTTTTTTAAATTGAGGTTTTAGTTTTAAATTCTGTTTTCTCCCTTCAACTAATTTTGGAAGTATACTTCCTTTTCCTATTATTTGTTCATCATAGTTTTCACATGCATGCTTAAAATCTGATGTTAATATCTCTATAATATTCTTGAACCTTAGAAAGTTTTACAACCATTCCCCACCAGTCTTAAAGTCATTCATTACAAAATTGTAATTCTTTTATTTTTTACCATAGCCTGGCTGTCTTAAATAACAGAAATTTGTTGTCTCATGGTTTTGGAGTCTAGGTATCCAGAATCAAGGTGTCAGTAGGGTTGGTTCTTTCTGAGGGCTGGGAAAGAAGAGTCTGTTTCAGGCTACTCTCCTTGGTTTGTAGATGGCCATCTTCTCCCTATGTTTCTTTGTGTCATCTTCCCTCTATGCAGGTCTCTGTGTCCAAATCTCCCTTTCATAAAGACTCGAGTCCTATTAGATCAGGGCCCACCCCAATGACCTCATTTTAACTTGATTAGCTCTGTAAAGACCCTACCTCAAAATATGGTCACATTCTGAGCTACTAGGGGTTAAGGACTTCAGTATATGAATGCCAGGGGGTGGGGGGGGGATACAATTCAACCCATAACACTACCCAAATTTGAAATTATTATAATGATGATTATTAATTTTTACTGTCAAGGTTTGTTTAAATTTATCCATGTTTATCATTTTATTTTTTCTAAAATGAAATGTTAGATTCTAAAATATTTCTGGATATAATTCCTTACTTCCTCAAAACAAGTTATTTTAGGGAGATTCTATTTGTAATAAACTACCTACCTTTATCTGGAAATGTCTTTATTTAGCCTTGGGTCTTGAATGATAGTTTATCTGTGTACTTGATTCTGGATTGACAGTTACTTTTTCAGAAGTTTGAGGGTATTGTTCTACTGTCTTTTGGCTTCTTTTGTTGCTATTGGAAGTCTCGTGTCAGAGCCATTTTTATTCCTATGTGCGTATTACATCTTTTTCCTATAATTGCTTTGAAATCCCCCCTTTTATGAATTTTTACTGTTATAAGTTTAGGTTTTGATTCATTTTTATGTATCTAGCTTTGGATTTGTTAAGCTCCCTGAACCTGAAGAACTGCATCTCTGTAAATTCTAAAAGTTTTCAGACATTATTTCTTTGAAAATTTTGCTTTTCCTTTTATTTCTCCTCTTTGAACAGCAAGACATTTCTTATTATGTCTCTCATGTCTTTTCATCTTTCTTTTATATTTTCTATCTCTGTTTTTCTATGACTTTGGAAATATTCCTTACCTTCTTATGAAAGCATCTCTGTATTTGTAAGTATTTGTTGAATTTTATCCAATGTAGGAATTTTGTTTGGTAAGATTTTTCAAGAAAATTCAGTTTTCCATAAAATTCCATTTCTAATCTCTCCAGAGCTCAGGAGAAGTGTAAAATAGAGGCCTACATATCATATGTGTACATATTTAAATATCATAAATTAAGTCATTAAATAAAATATGTTCTATCCTCCAATCTTGATAAGCCTTTATAATGATGTGAAAAGCCAAGTTTGAATTTAGAATTCTTGTGCTCTTCATATATCTGTGCTAGAATGTGGTGGTACAAAGAAAGCCATGTCCTAGCCCCAGGGCCCCTGGCCTGTAGCCTGCTGCCTGCTCCCCTTCTCCATCCACAATTGCATCCCTCCCATAATATAGGGGATTCCCCCACTTGCATGTAGACATGACATCCATGCATCCAAGCTCCATCCCTGCCCCCATACACAGCTCTCCCTTAGTCGCCCCTCCAGCCTAGGAATGTGAATACCAGTGGTTCAGTCTGCTCTTAGGATGGTCAACTCAAGGAAGAGACACAAGAAAAATGTGGATCAGGCTAAGGTCACATAGGCATAGAATTTGGTTTCCTATTTACCCAGAGCACGATCTAGAAAAGCAAGACTAGAGACTCTGGCTGGGTAGGTCTCCTTGAATCTATATTGCTTACACTTTAAAAATGGGCATGGCCAGAACAGGATCATTTCAGGCTCTCCAAAGTGCAGGACTTGGGCATAGGCCTCTCATACTTAGATCTGTGGTCATTATTGGTCTTATATTGCTGAACTATCCATTCCTTAAACAATCAGGAGCTTTTCCTGCTTTATAATGACCAATTCTTGACTCTTCTGAAAGGTTTTTTGATGGCTTGGAAGATAGATGCCAGTCATCAGGAAGTCTCCACTGTGAGCTATCACAGGTGCTCTAGCTCCCAGCCTGTAAAAGTCAGAAAATAAAACTTGCTTTAACATCAGAACCTGATACTTAAGGATGCCTGTTACTTGGCTTGAGCAAAATCACAGTCCTTGCAAATTGAAAGAATGAAAATGTTTACCCAATTCAGCACTTCTATATTTTATAAATATGGTTGTAATTGCAACGGAGTCAACTTTAAGTTTGGAAAATGCCAATGAGTCAGAAATACAAGATGTGAATGTTTAATGGTGACTTTCCTACAACACTGTTTGTTAAAGTCTCCCCTTTCATACTCCCAACCTTCTCCCTCCTTCCACTCCCACTCCCATGGCACCATGTGTTCTGGCTGTTATGAGCACTTTCTTAATCTTATGTTTATGCGTTCATTTAAGAAACTTTCATTAAGGTGTTGTTATGTATGATGCTGTTCTAGATGCTGGTGTAAACAGGATGAACTTGGTATAGGCAATATTCTTAAGGCACTCATGATCTAAAAGAAAGGGCAGCTATAAATACAAGCAATTACAGTGCCTGTGTTAAGGACAAACTCTAGGTAAGAGTGAGATTTTAAGGAACCACAGAGGAGTGAGGTAGCAGTGGGATTACTAAAAGGAGGAAACCGGTTCCAGATAGAGCAGATGCCATGAACAAAAGTTTGGGCTAGATCACATGTTTAGGCTGATAGAGCATCACTCAGTGTTCCAGTACAAGATAAAGAGGAATGGGATTTGATGCAAACATAGCTTCAAATCCCATACCAGCTTGCACAGATGGAACTAATGTGGTTTTCTGTGTAGATCATATGAGCCAAATAACACAGTTAAGTCAGCCTGATTCCTCTCTATGGTGGCCAACGGGAAGCATAGGTAGGGGTAAAGGAGAGGGTGAACATAAAAGAGAAATAATAATTCTAAAACATAATCATTTAAATGCCATCTGTTTGGAATTACCCTTTGTCTTCTAGTAAATGTTAGTAGAAGTATCCATACTTTATGAAATAGCATCTTCTAATGGTAACAATGGTAAATTTGTTTCGGATTTTATGCTGTTTTATGTCAAAATACTGGCGTTATCAGACCAGTGATAAGCAAATATGGAGTGTGATTGATAGAATAAAAGTGAAAAGTGGTAAATATGTTAGATGCAGTCCTCATTACAGGGTGGGGGGCAGCTGGAGAAGGAGCAGAGAGTCCTTGGTAGCTTTTCATGATAGGCAGAATAGCACCTGATTACTCTGAAATGGATTCGCTATTTTATACCTGCTTTGGAAATACTTATGGAAGGTTGCGTTTGTTGTTTCTGCAACGAAAACTCTTAATGGCATACGCTATTTTACAAGCAATTTTATTTAAATAAAAACCCAGAAGCATCAAAGTTCAGCACCAGCACCTTCTCTGAAGAGTCAGTGTATTTCCACAAGCCACATTTTTAAAGTAAAGCTTTGTCTCAGATTCATTTTTGTTTGAACATTTGTAAAACCTTGTTCACTGTTGAAATTTTTATCTACTGAGAATCAGTGTTTATTTTCCTCCAGATTTCATGTAATTCCAAAACGGAAATTTTAAAAAAACCTTTAAAGAGAGGAAAATAATGACTTTTTAAAATATGTACATTTATATTTTTTCTACTGCGAAGCCATATGAAGTACACCCTCAGACCTGTGCTAAGAAAAAGACAGCTGCTTTTTCCTGTCCTAGTCATGTGCTGGGGATAAATCCAGTCTGAAAAGGATGTGACTGTGAGCTCAGAGGGATCCTAAGAATTTGAGGTCAATACTAATAGGGGTATGAATATTTATTTTGAATAACAAAGTAGTAGACTGTAGTTAACCCTGCAAGGTGTGAAACCTGCTGAAACTATTCACAGTCATGTGTTAGTGCCTGCAGGTGCTTGCATCTTTAAGCTTTTTATCTCTGATTATGAAAGACTCAGTCTCCAGTTAAAGGCTGATGGGAGAGATTAATTTCCCCTTTCTTCTCTTTTGTCCTCGGTGTTTTGTCTTGTATCTAGGAGTAGGTTTGTTTTTTGTTCCTGAAATCATCCTGTACCTGAGATTATCACCAAATGTAAGCCTCGTTTAGAAATCAAGGATGCAGAATTAGACTGATGGATATAGAGCTTAAACTTGCCTTCTAGACTCATAGATTTAAAACTGGTGGTTTTGATGCATTAATGAATGGAGAAATTAATTTTGTGGGTTTGAATAGTGCTTTTATTAGAATAGACTAATAGAAAAAATCAAAGGGTATTACAAATAGTTAGGGTAGGTTTCACGTTAAATTTTTCTTTCAGTTATACATGCAAATGAATGGAAAAGACTGCTGGATTTTCCCCAGATTCCTATTGTCCTCTTCTCAAATGATAAGCAGCTGCATTTTAACTACATTTCTCAGCTACCCTCTAGCTATGTGGTCATATAACTTTGAAGGGTACCAGAATATGCCTCCACAAAATATGCCTCTTTGGCATATGGGTTTATTTTGAGCTAAAGGCCATTGAAAACCAGGAGAGGCAGGAAAAGCTCTAAAAACAGGGTGCCTGTTTTCCCCTTTGTAAAGGAAATTTCCATTTGTAAAAGATGTCTCCCTGTTACATACCAGGAAGAGGAGAACTCTTACCCATCTGCTGAGAAGGCACCCACTTAAATCTGCATAACAAAGCTTAATAAACAACCCTTGTTTACCATACTTATCTGGTCACCTACCCTTAACTTGCCTCCCCTGCCCAGAAGCCTCAAACCCCTTTTCCTTTGTTTAGCCTAAGATGGTATATATGCCTAAATTCTAACCAGCCCTTTGGGTTGTGCCTCAATGGGTGTTCCCATGAGTATATGCACAACACACATGTTAATAAACTTCTGTATTTTTCTCTTGTTAATCTGTCTTTGGCCAGTCTAATTTACAGGGTCCCAGTAGTTAAACCCAAGGTGGGTAGAAGAAAAAAAATTTTTTTTTTCCCTTCCCTACAATCTAATTCTGGCTAAAGGTATAAGAACAGAAGTGAATTATCCTGCTTTTGGATTGAGCCTTTGAGGGAAATAAATGGGACCTCTTCCTTCCTCTGACTTCTACCTTAGCTGGAAAACAGACATATTGGTGACCTCTGGAGTAGCCAAAACACTAAATAGAAATCACATATTGAGAATGACTAGACAAGGAAGTTAAATGAGGCTGGACCCCTGATGGTTACGGAACCTTCCTATCAGCCCTGGACTTCCTCTCTGTCTCCTAATTAAGAGGTAAATGAACAACTCTCCTGCTTAAACTTTTATTATTTCAGATTCTTTCTGACCATGGTTGAACTGATATTCCAATTCATACAGACCATGGTACGCAGGAGTGGGGCTATAGGAACAACACCGAAAGTTATTACATGGCTTAGTTATTAGGTGGTATGGAGCGAGGACACAGATATTGGACTGGAAAGCTGTTGATAATAAGTATGTTGTGGCAGAACATTAACCAACTTTGATGTGGAGAGATCTTGGATATAAAGGCTTTAATATGATCAAGGCTTTAATACATATTCTTGTTGCCTATTGGCTATTTATTCTTTTCAAATTTTTTTTTTTTTTTAATTTTGCCATGTGACAAGGCCTATCAGAGAGTTGAACTGAAGTTAGAACAAGCAAGGAGAAAAAAAAAGAGAAAATGAAGCTCTGGCAAGGTAGGCTTTCTGCTTCTTTGGCCTGCAATCTAAATGGACTGAGAGTCTTAAAACACAGGGCTTTATAAATCAGTCCTGACAGGAAACAGAGGTGTTTGTGCCCAAACTGAGGCAGTGATAAAATGAGTCTCTAAATCAAGAAACAGTCTTAGCCGGAGATAAGACTGGACAAACCATTAAGACTACCAGACGGTGGGAGCCAGCCAAGGGGGAACATTTGATTAAGGACCTTGCCTTCCTACTGAAGCCAATTGTTTTATTTGGCCTTAATGTGGTCACTATTAAATTGAGCAAGAGAGTGATTGACAGGGCACAGAAACAAGTAAACAAAAGACCAGAATTTTGGCTAAAAAGCCAACATACAGATGAGAATTTTGCCTTTACTTATTTGCAATCAGATTTGATGGAAATAAAGAGTCCATGGACCTTCTAAATTTTTTTCACTGCATTGTGTTACCAAAGAAATCATGGGCCAGGCTTGTAGAATTCTGTTACAGTTCACCCCTAAAAGTAAACTTTGTCTCCCTAAACCCATCCAACCAGCAGGAATCAACTTACCAACATTCTAAAGCTTCCAAGTTGGGAATATTCTCTAATGCCTACTTGATATGTGGCCATGGAGATAATGGACATGTAAAAACCTCCCTGAAGGCAAAATCAGACATTGGCAGGATAGTGACCAAGGAGGTATGCCCTACAGAGTGGAACCAAGAGCTGCTAGGTAGCTAGCTCAACACAGGAAATTATTCCAGTGCTGTGATAGTAAGTCCAGCTATTGTGGTGCTGTTCTTATTCTTCCCTTTTTAGAACTGAGTTTTTTTTTTATTATGTGTGTTATATTATTCACCACTTTATGTTAGGTTGGGGGATCAGGACAGATAACTCAATTTCGGCTTATAGACTGTCAATTCATGAGAAACCACTCCCAGTTTTGATAGATACGCACATCACCCAGAGATGCTAGACTTGGAACAGGATGCAGGACCTAGATGGGACTTTGGGGTTGTCTCTCTTGGAGAGTAGAAGGGCAGGAACGTGTCCTAACTATGAATGCAAAGGAAAATGTGACCTGAATTGGCAATGAGGGCAAAGACTGAAGTAGACTTCTTCACCAGCTAGTCTCCTTTTCTGTTGCAAAGAAAACTCCCTTTCCACTGAAATTCATGCCCCCATTTATAGTAGAGAGTTAATCTTGGGAAGTGGATGCTCAGCCAGGGACTACATTTTCCAGCCCCTCTTGTACCTAGAGGGGATCATATAACGACTTGCTAATGAATGCAAGTCCACGTGACATGTGGAGTCTGTCATTTCTTGGCCAAGTTGTTTAAGAAACACAAATACCTTTTGCATCCTCTTTTCTCACTATCCCATGACTGGAAAGGAGAGTATGGTGCCTCCCACACCCGCAACAGTAGAATCCATATATTGAGGATAGCAGAGCCATTATTCACCTAGGTCTCTGAAGACTTGCCAAACGTAAGTGAGAAATAAACTTTTATTGTGTTTGACCTATTTTGCATTTGGAGGGACCTCTCTCTCTCTCTCTTCTTTTTTTTTAAATAGCAGCTAGTATTACCCTACCTAACACACCTTTTTACATATAATAGAATATTATTTTGGCACGTGGCTACCCAACTAAAGCCTGTATTTTCCAGTCTCTTTTGCATCTGGATGTGGCTACATGACTAAGTCCTGCCTGTGGGTTATGAACTGAAGTGATTTGTGTAACTTCTGTAGCATGCTCCTTGAGAGAAGAGGTATGTCCTTCTCTTTCCTTTTTCCTTTTTTCTACTAATTGAATGTGGCATGGTGATAAGACGTGAGGCACCCATCTTAGAAAAAAAAGTGGTCTGATCAGGAAGGTGGAACACCAAGATAGAAGGAGAGGTCAACATTTCAGGCCTGGGCCTCAGATTCAGAATTTTACATGAGAGAAGTGAACTTCTTTCTTACTTAAAGCATCATTATATAACAGGTCTCTGTTACAGCATATGAACAGACATCTTACTTTATGCATGTACATATGTGTGATTGACAATAAAATTTATTTGTGTTGTGGGTTGTATTTTAAAAAAAGTAAGTAGACTGTTGCATTGTATTAATTCTATTAATATTCTTTTACTCTGATGTCCATTCATTTTCCCTAAGCATTCTCTTCTTTATGTCTCCTCAGCAGATCAAGGGCTTATGAACTCTATGCCTCTCTATGGTAATTATGCTGACATCCTCCCCTAAAAGTGATCTCTAATCAATGTATAGAAGGAAAAGTAATTTTCCCTTTATCCTTCTAGGTTCTTGGCTGAGACCCTCCCTGTAATAAAAGACATTAATGAGAGAAAAACAAACAGAACTTTAATAACATGTATACCTTCTGTATACATGGGAGATACCTAGGAAAACTGAGTAACTCCCCGAAATGGCCAAAACCACCACCTTAAATACCATCATCTCCAGCTAAAGACAAAAGATGTTGGGAGTGGCGGGGAGGCAGTTATGGGAGGTTACTAGGAAAAACACAGTAAACCAGGGTATGGTGGTTATACAGATTTAGGTGTGTGCCTTCTCCATTGATAAGAGTTTCTAGGGATTTGGTCATCCTCCTCTTCCTGGTACAGAGAGGGAGACACCCTTACAAATGGAGATTTCATTTATAAATGCAAATGTCTCTTATAAAAGGACAACTTTAACTTGGTTTTCAAAGCTTTCCCCTTGTCTGCAGTTTCTTAAAAATAGCCGTCCAAGATAATCCTTATACCCAAGGGGCATATTTGGGGGTGGCAAACTCTGCTTCCCTTCATCAATTATTCCAAAGGCTTGGCTAAGGAGTAAGGTTTCTACCTATTGTGCCTAAAGGATTGGACAGGTATAGTAAGCCATGAAGGGATTCACAGGAAGCCTCAGATGTTCTCTGTACATAAGGGTAAGACCCTTGGAAATCCCATTCATTGGAGAGTAGGGTTTAGAACTTTTGAATTTTAATGCAAGTAAGGTTGACTTAATTTTAGCTCATGTCAATAAATTACCCAATCCTTTCTGAATGGGAATAACGTAAACGTTGATGAATAATAAATGAGTAGCGTTACTGATGCTTATATATAGCAAATAAGTTTAAAAATTAACAGAACAAAAAGAAAAATACTTGACTACATGAAGCTATGTTTCTTGGTAATTTATGATTTATTTGTACTGTCCATATAACCCAATGATTAACTGTCTTACTAAGCAGAGGTCAAATAAATGTGGTTTAGTTTTTTTTTTTTTTAATTATAATATTAACTATGCAGAGACCAAAGCTTTTTTGTTTTTCTTTTTAAAATGCAGCAACAGCTCTGAACCTTATGGGAAATAAATATCAAAGACTAATAAAGGATAAGTGCACTAGTCTATAAAATAAGCACATAAATCAATCAGTGCCACTCACTGTTCCACTTTAATATCTTATTTGCCTTCCACCAAACGAACGTAGGTAATAGAGCCTTAAAATCAACACTTTTGTTGACTCACTTGTACATGTGTTTTACTCCTGGGTGCCTGGCTAAGTGATTCTTTACAAGTTGGGAAGCATCTATGGTCTGGTATTCCTGGGAATAAGATCTTGCAGAAATGAAGACTTTCAACTGGGAGATAGGAGATTTGTGTCTTTTGGATCTACCACTAATAAGTTATATGACAGGGCAAGTTGCAGCAATACTGGACCCTCATTTCATCATCTCTGCAAGGAGGGGCTTACGCTTGATGAGCCCCAAACCCCTTTGGGTTCAAATTATGACTTAAAGGCAATAAAATGTAATCAAAAAAGAAAGTGATACAACATAATGACAGAACCCTATTTTGAAGGAAAGAATTGTATTTAGATGTGTATGCATTTTTGCTTTGGGGAAAAAACCCGAAGTGTAGAAACAGGACTCCACACTTATCTTAGAAACAGTCTCATTACTTCCAATTTTTTTTAGGTGGTTATGGGATCTTACCTCTTCCTCTCAGCTTGACAGCAAATGACTGTAAAAATTTTATCCCCCAGGTGGCAGTGCAGTATTCCAAGTTTAGAATGGTCTGGTCCAGTGCTCTGGAAAAAGGCAAAGCAAACTTGTCCCTGGCACATTTATGTGCCATGTTTCTTCCTTCTGGAGGAAATATGCTGTAATTCTGATGTAGCAAGACTTGAGTAATCAGTCATTTCCTGGTGAACACAGCAGCTATCCATGTTCATGCTTGTATAGCACCACCACTATATTTAAAATTTTTATTTTATGTGTTATTTTATCAGAGTTTGGAAACATTTACTAAATGTAATAGGATTAAGTAACTGCTTAGCAATTCTTTTTAAAAGCTACAAATGAAGTGGATAGCATCCACCATAACCTTTACTTAAAGGACTGTAAGCTTCTTGTACTATTTTCGTTGCTGAGATGTGCTTATGAGACATATAAAAACAAACAAATAAAATAGCATCACATGGAAAGCATGAAAAGAAGTCAGGGAAGGGAAAGGGACACATTTCAGTTTTATGATAAAAAGCATGCAGGAACCATTTGGATCAAAATGATATCTGGTCATTTGTATGATGGTCTAAGAGATTAGAGTGAATCCTTTAAATTTCTACTATTCATTGGAGAAATTAAATTTTATAGATTTATAGTACTAAAGCAATATTCATTGGCAATGCCATGAAAGCAGCATAAGATAGGAAAGTAAAAATTAAAGAGGCTATGAAGGGTCATCTTGAAAATATTTTGTTTTGACGGGTTGTGGAATGTGGTCACTTTTTTTTTTTTCTAGAGATTCCTTTACCTTTAGGTTCAATGAAGTCTTCTGTCCAGTTTTGTATTTCCTAGTAAGAAAAAGGATTCATGTCACAGAGATTATGTGTAATAAAAATAAGTTTATTTTTAACCATAGAATTTGGGTTATTTTATTGGATCTGCTGCTTATGAATTGATCGTCTGCCTATACCAGAAGCATCCCAAAGGAACAGTCAATCACAGTATAAAATCTTATATACTTCTATATGTAGTTTTCCAAACAGTACTATACTTCTCTATGCAGTTCAATTAAGGAAAAATCCATATATGCACTGTAATATTCTAATCACTGCTTGGAATACAAAGAAAAATAAGATATATCTGCCTTCAGTGAGCTTTATACTCTAGTGGGATGATAAGCAAATTGCAAATAACAATGAACAGAGCAGGAATTGTAGAAGAGGCAACATGGTAATAATAGTGGGCTCTGGAGCCAGCATGCTAGGATTAAAATCTTGGCTCTGTCTCCAATATTTGTGTAGCTTTATTAAGATTACATTTTTGGTTTCTTTATAAAGCAGATGATTGGATATTTATCTGAAGGAAATGAAAACACTAACTCGAAGAGATATCCACACCCCCATGTCCATGCAGCATTATTTATAATAGCCAAGATATGGAAACAACCTAAGTGTCCATTGATGATGGACGAATGGATAAAGAAAATGTTACACACACACACACACACACACACACACACACACACACACACATATACACAATGGAATATTATTCGGACATAAAAAAGAAGGAAATATTGCCATTTGTGACAACATGGATGGACCTTGATGGCATTATGCTAAGTGAAATAAGTCAGACAGCAAAAGACAAATACCATATGATCGCACTTATATGTGGAATCTAAAACAAAACAAAACAAAAACCAGAAAAAGAACTCATAGATACACAGATTGGTGGTTGCCAGAGGCTGTGAATGGGGCGGGAAGTAGGCAAAATGGGTGAAGGTTGTCAAAAGGTATAAACTTCCAGTTATAAGATCAGTCATGAGAATGTAATGCACAGCATGGTGACTGTAGTTAATAATATTGTGTTGCACATTTGAAAGTTGCTACAAGAGTAGTTCTTACTTCTCATCACAAGAAACGAACTTTTTTAACTATGGTGATTAATGTTAACTAGACTTATTGTGGTGATTATTTTGCAGTATATACAAATATTGAATCATTATGTCATACACCTGAAACTAATGTAATGTTATAAGTTAATTATATCTCAATTAAAATAAAAAAGCAGATGATAAGAGTTCCTACCTCATAGGGTTTTTTTTCATTTTAAAAAATTTTATTGAAGTATAGTTGATTTACAATATTGTATTAATTTCTGCTGTACAGCAAAGTGACTCAGTTATATGCATATATATACATATTCTTTTTCATATTCTTTTCCATTATGGTTGTTTTAAAGAAAGTGAGTTAATGGAGTGAAGTCCTTGGCACCTAGCAAATTCATTAACAGTTAAAAAAAAGTCCTGGGGTTAAGAGAAGGGAAAGACAAGTAAAGGAACTAACAGTTGAAATTAGCCTTTAAAGATACCCTTTAAGGACTGTCAGTGATTTGTTAAAGTGCGGGGATGGAAAGGGCACTGCAGCCTAAGACAGCAACGTGCCAAATGTTAGAGGAAGAGGAAGGAGCTCAGTTTGGCTGCATGTAGAGTAGGGAGGAAGGAAAGTGTGGGTTCAAACCTATGGGTAAAGGACAATTTGCACTGGGCTAATTTGGAGATACTGCTTAATCACAAAATAGGGGATGTCACTGAAGATTTTTTTACACAAAAGATGGATAGTCAGAATGATGCGGTAAACATATCATGCTGGGAGCCCTGTGACAGAGAAACTGAGCACAGGAGGAGCTAGAGACGGGGAGATCAGAGATGAGAAAGGCAACACCTTTCTCAGAATAGGAGAATAGAAGTGGCTGTTGTCATCGCTTAAGAATCATGATTGATTGGCTTGCCAACTGATGGAAAAATTGCATTATCTACAGAAAGGCCCTTTCAGGATCCTACAAATTTTCACTTGCCTTTCCTATCAGGATGCAGAAGTCTGCTCCTATAGCATTTCAGATGCAGAGTTTAAACATTCTGTTCACAGATAGCTAGATTTATCAACAGGCCTTCTCCCATGCTTCCTGAACACTCCAGACCCAAACATGGAAGGAACCTCATCTTTTTTTCATAACTGAAATTTGTTTTGAGGAAGATTGAACTGGTTGAGGCTTCTAAGAACAATCTTCGTTTTTTTTCCCACTTAGTTCCTTTTTGGTGTTCCATCAGTGATGAACTTGACCTGCCAGCAAGAGACCTGTTAGATGGAGAGAGCACAGGGTTTGCCTTCCTCCTTTTCTCTGCCTCTTGTTTCTTTCTTTTCTGCCTTATTTTCCCTTTCTACCTGCCTCTGATCTGTTCCTTACAGATGCATGGAGGTACCATCCACTTCTGTCCTCCTGCCTTCTTCCCAAATGTAATCAAAATGTTTTAGCACTTTCCTCTCCTTCTCTCTTCCCACCACTGAAGCCAGAGGTCTTCAAATAGCGAATGGGCCCTACTCTGCTGAACAAACAATGTGAACTGAAATAAAGCAACAGGCAGTCTCGATGGGATAGTGATTCTTGCTCCTTGTTGCAATTGTGGAAGAAGTACGTGAATTACTGAATAGAAACAGTGTGATCTGAACTTCTGAGTCTTCACTAGAATGAGTTCAATGAGAAGTCTCTGGAGGAGGAGTAATAAATGGCTTTGATATGAGGCCTGCTGTAGGAACTCTCCCAACTCCCAGCTTCCATCAGAAGACAACTGAAAGAAAGACTTAAAAGAAAAGTTTTAATTAATGAGAAGAGAGAACCAGGAAATAGCAAACTTTCAGGAAGCCAAGCTGTTCCATCACATCTTACATCTCTGTGGTCTCATGGTCTCTCTCCTGAGTACTCCGGTTACTCACTTCAGCAGTTTGGTTTTATTTACTTCTATCTGCATATGACCAAAGGAGGCTGCACGCTGAGCTCCTAAATTGACATGTCCTCAGTTCTGGAGGTCAGCTGAGGAGGATGAGAACCTGGGCCAGCAAGAGTGACCTACTCAGTCTTGGTCCAGTTAACTTGGGCTCTGGAGCCACAAGACATGACTCATAGGAACTGTATTGGTCATGGTGTGATGCTGCTGTGATTTTAAAAAAATCAGTGGATTTTGAGACTTTGGCTTCTCCTACAATGTCAGAGTTCTCCATTGAATCGTCTGCAGTGGGGAAGCTAATGAGTAAAGAGAGAGAGCAAGTGGAGGAGCTCGTGGAAGGAGTTTCGGGCCAACCCTGGAAGAGGCATTCAAAACATCTACCCATTTTCCATCACCAGGGCTCAGGCACTGGACCTATCTAAATGTAAGGGAGGCTGGGGAAGTCAGTCTGCCCATGATCTCAGGAGTAAAGAAAATGGAATTATCTTTGCCACAGGGACCATGCTTGTTGGTCAGCAGAGGAGTTGTTGGAAGAACAGTGTTGGGTGCTGGGCAAATGCACCGAAGATGTCTTCTATTATGAGACAACCACCTGACTTTTCCTGGGACTTCAGCAATGCCTTGGTTGGCTTGCTCAGCTCCTACAGTCTAGTTTGAATCACTTGTTTCAATGGGATGATGTTATTTTCTGACTGCGTTCAAGTGAATTAAAGAAATGACTTGACTTCCTTTCACAGCTACTCATCTAGGTTCTCAGACTGTTTGCTGGTAATCTCTATTTCTTTTTAATGTCATCTCTAGGGGAGAAAATCCTATTTCAGCCAAGAGATTTCATTCTGTAATTACATCACAAAGAATCACTTCATAAGGAAGGCATTGACTTTGGATTTCTGTCAGCTTCAATTTAAGTAGATGGAAAACTATGGAATGTATACCATGAACAACAATCTTTTTTAAGCTTTACAACCAGGAAGATTTCAGCTCTCCAAGTCAGCTGGCAAGCCTAGGACCTGCTCATCAATCCTCTGCCTGAATAGTTCAACAAATAAACACTTTGTTCGTAAAACACAGTGGATATGATATTTCAGACAGGAGAGAACAGAGCCATCTCTCAAAATGAGGTTTCGTTGTTTCAGTGTATCAGATTCCCATGCTTCCTCCCTCCAACTATCCCAGCAAGGCTGGCTGCAATTGCTCTGTGTGTTAAACTTCCAGAAATCTATACTAATCAAACCTTTAAACTACCTCTTCTGTTTAACAGAAGTCTGCCAGGGGATGTGCTGTGGGAGTGTGGAAGGAATCCTAGCTGTTAAAAACCATGTCGGCCCATCACAGAGATGTGATTTCTACTAGCACTATCATGCCCATATTAAAAATTTAGGAAATGAGCCTTTTCATTTCTAGTTACCCACTTCTGCTGCTAAAGCCAAAAGAGACCCCTTTGGTATGCGTGCCAGTGAAGTCCACAGTGCAATGTAGGAGTACAGGTGTGCGTGCTTGCAAGACTATAGATATTGAATGTGCACATTGCTATGTGGACAGGAAACTAATCCCTAGATTGTTTGTCTTTAAAGAAGCCATATACCGTATCAAGGCAATATGCCTAAGCTTGTGCATTTTCTAAGCCATTTAAAACAGTTTAGAATAAATACATCAGGTTTCATGGACCACAGGCAACTGACAGGAGAAAACTTCTTATATATATGAGAAGCTGAAAATAATGGAGCGTTTTGTTTTGAATTATAAATAATATATTTAAAGACACCACAACCTCCCCCTTCCCATTTGCTACACCAGAAATCTGGGAGGCATTCTTTCCTCATTTCCCACACCTAATTTGGTTATAAAGACCTACTACTGAGGACTTCCCTGGTGGTGCGGTGGTTAAGAAGCCGCCTGCCAATGCAGGGGACATGGATTTGAGCCCTGGTCCGGGAAGATCCCACATGCCGCGGAGCAACTAAGCCACAACTACTGAGCCTGCGATCTAGAGCCCGTGAGCCACAACTACTGAGTCTGTGTGCCACAGTTACTGAAGCCCATGCTCCTAGAGTCTGTGCTCCAACAAGAGAAGCCACTGCAATGAGAAGCCCGTGCACTGCAATGAAGAGTAGCCCCCGCTCGCCGCAACTAGAGAAAGCCGTGCACAGCAATGAAGACCCAACGCAGCCAAAAATAAATAAATAAATAAATTAATAATAATAAAAAAAAAGCCTACTACTGAGTCTATTTTCTGCAACTCACTTGAATCTGTCTGCTTCTCTTCCACTTCACTGCTGCTGCCTCATGCAGTCTCCATCATTTCTCCCTGGAGATACTTCTATTTGCTACTCAAAGTGAGGACCTCAGCTCATTAGCTTCAGAATCACTTCGGAGCTTGTTAGAAATATGGAATCTCAGGCCCCACTCAAACCTACAAATAAGTAGGCTCTGTATTTTGAGACGATCCCCAGATGATTTCTGTGCATGGTCCATTTTGAGAAACACTGATATGTCTCCCTGCCTTCAGCTTTATCTACCTCCATTCTATTCTGAACACTGAAACCAGAGCAATCATTGTATCAACAGAATTCAAATCTGGTCATGTCACTATCTTGCTGAAACCCTTTAATTTCTTCTCCTTGTCTTTTGGCTAAAGAACAAAAGCTTCAAATTAAATTTCTAATCCCTTTATGACCTGGTTCCTGTAGCTTCATCTCGTAACACTTTCCCTCCCCATACTTAATGCTGTAGCCATCTTTGTTCCAAATGTGATTTAGTTTAAATGTCAGTTTGTTAGGAACCCTAACCTCTGAACCCCTAGGTCTCATCATATCATCATTTCTTGCCTTGCTGTAATACTCAATATTGTATTAAACTTCTTTAATGCAAATACTTCCAAATAAACCTTAATATCTATGAGGACAAGGACCATGTCTGTCTTGGGCAAAGCAGTGCTCAGGCAGTGCCTGGTACTTAGGACAGCCACTGGCACATGGCAGTTGTGAAAGAAGCACCAAATGAAGTAACTTCTCATGAAGATGAATGGGCAGTTTTCCACATCTTTAAGGATAACAGTCTTCCAAAATTATGATGCTCTGTCACAGGGAAGATGGATCAGACTTATTCTCATGGGTTCCAGAGGGCAGGATGGTACAAGCAGGGCTCGCAAATGACTGTACTGGTACATCTTAGCACATGGTTGGCACGAAAATATCTGCTGAAAAAGTGAACCAGAACCAGTAAATAAAAGTTTTAGGAAGAGAGAAATTCTTAAACAGATAACTTAGTATCATTTATCAGGTGCTAAAAATGGAATTGATTGTCTTGTGAGGGATCTCAGATTGTATGACCATGCAAAGGCAGGATATGGACTAAACATTCTTACCTTAAGAAAGTGGTTGAAGTAGATGATTTCCTAGGTCCTTTGCAACTCTAAAAATCCATTGTTTTATCATTTCCTCTGTAAGGGGAAATGGTGTTAATCGTAAATGCTAGCCTTAATTTTTAAAAATGTGACTCATCATTGTTAATGATTGTATCACTATTTTTATGCAGACACTGGGAAGTAAGTTGTTTATTTAGTATAAGCAAAAGGACACTGACATCAAATATGTCCCTCTTCGCTTGTCACTGGTCCTTAAACTCCACCATTTGAGAGTCATTCCTTGGAAGATGTTTCTTCTTCAGGCACCAAGGTTACAAATGCAAATGTCACAGGAGAGGCAACATATTTGACAATTATCCATAGTTTCCAACTTTGAGTCTTTTATGAGAACCTATTCTTAAAATTGAGAGTAAGTGATGGAGGGGATATGGATAGAGTATTAGCATTTAGAATGTCAGAGGACTCTGGATATATTTTCAGCTAAAATAGTTGTCTATCAGAGACTGCTTTTTGATACCTCAGTCTAAATTATGTATCTCTTCATGTGATTTTATTTCCTATATCAACATTCCTCATTCAAAATATATTTATTCAGTGCCTATTATGTACTAAGCACTATTCTAGGTACTTTAGATACATCAGTAAACCCAAGAGACAAAAACAGGCAAAAATACCTGCTGTTGTGAACTTTGCATGGTAGTGAAGTGTGGTCCAAGGACCAAGAATTCCAGCGTCACCTAGAAGTTTGTAAGAAATAAAGAATGTAAGTGTCACCCAGACCTACTAAATCATGTTTGGCCTTTTAACAAGCTCCTCAGATTAATCTTCTGCATGTTTAAGTTTGAGAGACATTCTTCTGTGTACCTGTCCTTTATTTTGGAGTATTTTCACATTTTTAAATGACTTCTCTGTTTATTTGCTGAAAGCCTGTTTGCCCTACTAGGCTATAAGCTGTATGAGGTCAAGGATTAGTGGTCAAAGATGGAAGAGATGGAAAAATGTCAGTAAAAAACCTCATCTGTTATTCAGCTCTGCCGGGGAACAGACTTCTCTTTTCAGTCTCAGCAGCTGATTCACCTACTGCTCAGCAGGGAGGGCAACGGAAACCTCTGCAGGGGAATTAGCTAACATCTGTGAATTCTTCTCCACCTTCTGTCTCAGCTTCGTCATTTCTTGTGTTTTTAAAAACTCCCATGTAAAAAGTACTAGCATAAGAATATTTGTCATAAAATTTGATGGTACTCATTCCCGTAGATTAAAAAAAAAATTCCTGTGGTTTGTGGTAACCCTGCCTCTGCTTTTATCCCTGCAGTCCTCATTGAAGATTTTCTCTTCTATTCTAATTTGTAACATAACTTGGTCCTCTTTAACATGGCTTTGGGGAGTGATAGGATTACCCCTACATGGTACTTTCTGTAGCCTATATATAGCAGGGATCGGCAAACTATGTGGGCCAAATCTGACTGATCCCCCCATCTATTTTTTTTTTTAACATCTTTATTGGAGTATAATTGCTTTACAATGGTGTGTTAGTTTCTGCTTTATAACAAAGTGAATCAGTTATACATATACATATGTCCCCATATCTCTTCCCTCTTGCATCTCCCTCCCTCCCACCCTCCCTATCTCACCACTCTAGGTGGTTACAAAGCACCGAGCTGATCTCCCTGTGCTCTGCGGCTGCTTCCCACTAGCTATTAGTTTTACACTTGGTAGTGTATATATGTCCATGCCACTCTCTCACTTTGTCCCAGCTTACCCTTTCCCCTCCCTGTGTCCTCAAGCCCATTCTCTAGTAGGTCTGTGTCTTTATTCCCATCTTGCCCCTAGGTTCTTCATGACCATTTTTTTTTTTTTTAAGATTCCATATATATGTGTTAGCACACGGTATTTGTTTTTCTCTTTCTGACTTACTTCACTCTGTATGACAGTCTCTAGGTCCATCCACCTCACTACAAATAACTCAGTTTCGTTCCTTTTTATGGCTGAGTAATATTCCATTGTATATATGTGCCACATCTTCTTTATCCATTCATCTGTTGAAGGACAATTTGGTTGCTTCCATGTCCTGGCTATGGTAAATAGAGCTGCAATGAACATTTTGGTACATGACTCTTCTTGAATTATGGTTTTCTCAGGGTATATACCCAGTAGTGGGATTGCTGAGTCATATGGTAGTTCTATTTTTAGTCTTTTAAGGAACCTCCATACTGTTCTCCATAGTGGCTGTATCAATTTACATTCCCACCAACAGTGCAAGAGGGTATCATTTTCTCCACACCCTCTCCAGCATTTATTGTGTCTAGATTTTTTGATGATGGCCATTCTGACCAGTGTGAGATGATATCTCATTGTAGTTTTGATTTGCATTTCTCTAATGATTAGTGATGTTAAGCATCCTTTCATGTGTTTGTTGGCAATCTGTATATCTTCTTTGGAGAAATGTCTATTTAGGTCTTCTGCCCATTTTTGGATTGGGTTGTTTGTTTCTTTAATATTGAGCTGCAAGAGCTGCTTCTAAATTTTGGAGATTAATCCTTTGTCATTTGCTTCATTTGCAAATATTTTCTCCCATTCTGAGGGTTGTCTTTTGGTCTTGTTTATGGTTTCCTTTGCTGTGCAAAAGCTTTTAAGTTTCATTAGGTCCCATTTGTTTTTATTTCCATTTCTCTAGGATGTGGGTCAAAAAGGATCTTGCTGTGATTTATGTCATAGCGTGTTCTGCCTATGTTTTCCTCTAAGAGTTTGATGGTGTCTGGCTTTATATTTAGATCTTTAATCCATTTTGAGTTTATTTTTGGATATGCTGTTAGGGAGTGTTCTAATTTCATTCTTTTATATGTAGCTGTCCAGTTTTCCCAGCACCACTTATTGAAGAGGCTATCTTTTCTCCACTGTATATTCTTGCCTCCTTTATCAAAGATAAGGTGACCATATGTGCATGGGTTTACCTCTGGGCTTTCTATCCTGTTCCATTGATCTGTATTTCTGTTTCTGTGCCAGTACCATACTGTCTTGATTACTGTAGCTTTGTAGTATAGTCTGAAGTGAGGGAGCCTGATTCCTCCAGCTCCATTTTTCTTTCTCAAGATTGCTTTGGCTATTCGGGGTCTTTTGTGTTTCCATACAAATTGTGAAATTTTTTGTTCTAGTTCTGTGAAAAATGCCAGTGGTAGTTTGATAGGGCTTGCATTGAATCTCTAGGTTGCTTTGGGTAGTCGAGTCATTTTCACAATGTTGATTCTTCTAATCAAAGGACATGGTAGATCTCTCCATCTATTTGTATCATCTTTAATTTCTTTCATCAATGTCTTATAATTTTCTGCATACAGGTCTTTTGTCTCCTTAGGTAGGTTTGTTCCCAGATATTTTATTCTTTTTGTTGCAATGGTAAATGGGAGTGTTTTCTTAATTTCACTTTCAGATTTTTCATCATTAGTGTATAGGAATGCAAGAGATTTCTGCGCATTAATTTTGTATCCTGCTACTTTACCAAACTCACTGATTAGCTCTACTAGTTTTCTGGTGGCATCTTTAGAATTCTCTATGTATAGTATCATGTCATCTGCAAACAATGACAGCTTTACTTCTTCTTTTCCAATTTGGATTCCTTTTATTTCTTTTTCTTCTCTGACTGCTGTGGCTAAAACTTCCAAAACTATGTTGAATAATCGTGGTGAGAGTGGGCAACCTTGTCTTGTTCCTGATCTTAGTGGAAATGGTTTCAGTTTTTCACCATTGAGGACAATGTTGCCTGTGGGTTTGTCATATATGGCCTTTATTATGTTGAGGAAAGTTCCCTCTATGCCTACTTTCTGGAGGGTTTTTTATCATAAACGGGTGTTGAATTTTGTCGAAAGCTATCTCTGTATCCATTGAGATGACCGTATGGTTTTTCTCCTTCAATTTGTTAATATGGTGTATCACATTGATTGATTTGAGTATATTGAAGAATCCTTGCATTCCTGGGATAAACCCCACTTGATCATAGTGTATGATCCTTTTAATGTGCTGTTGGATTCTGTTTGCTAGTATTTTGTTGAGGATTTTTGCATCTGTGTTCATCAGTGATATTGGCCGGTAGTTTTCTTTCTTTGTGACATCTTTGTCTAGTTTTGGTATCAGGGTGATGGTGGCCTTGTAGAATGAGTTTGGGAGTGTTCCTCCCTCTGCAATATTTTGGAAGACTTTGAGAAGGATAGGTGTTAGCTGTTCTCTAAATGTTTGATAGAATTCGCCTGTGAAGCCATGTGGTCCTGGGCTTTTGTTTCTTGGAAGATTTTTAATCACAGTTTCAGTTTCAGTGCTTGTGATCAGTCTGTTCATATTTTCTGTTTCTTCCTTGTTCAGTCTCGGAAGGTTGTGCATTTCTAATAATTTGTCCATTTCTTCCAGGTTGTCCATTTTATTGGCATATATTTGCTTGTAGTAATCCCTCATGATCCTTTGTATTTCTGCAGTGTCAGTTGCTACTTCTCCTTTTTCATTTCTAATTCTATTGATTTGAGTCTTCTCCCTTTTTTTCTTGATGTGTCTGGCTAATGGTTTATCAATTTTGTTTATCTTCTCAAGTACCAACTTTTAGTTTTATTGATCTTTGCTACCGTTTTTTTCATTTCTTTTTCATTTATTTCTGATCTGATCTTTATGATTTCTTTCCTTCTGCTAACTTTGGGGTTTTTTTGTTCTTCTTTCTCTAACTGCTTTAGGTGTAAGGTTAAGTTGTTTATTTGAGGTGTTTCTTGTTTCTTAAGGTACGATTGTATTGCTATAAACTTCCCTCTTAGAACTGCTTGTGCTGCATCCCATAGGTTTTGGGTCATCGTGTTTTCATTGTCATTTGTTTCTAGGTTTTTTTTGATTTCCTCTTTGATTTCTTCAGTGATCTCTTGGTTATTAGGTAGTGTGTTGTTTAGCCTCCATGTGTTTGTATTTCTTACAGATTTTTTCCTCTAATTGATATCTAGTCTCATAGCATTGTGGTCAGAAAAGATAGTTGATATGATTTCAATTTTCTTAAATTTACCAAGGCTTCATTTGTGTCCCAAGATACAATCTATCCTGGAGAATGTTCCATGAGCACCTGAGAAGAATGTGTATTCTGTCGTTTTTGGATGGAATGTCCTATAAATATCAATTAAGTCCATCTTATTTGATGTATCATTTAAAGCTTGTGTTTCCTTATTTATTTTCATTTTGCATGATCTGTCCATTGGTGAAAGTGGGGTGTTAGAATCCTCTACTATGATTGTGTTACTGTCGATTTCCCCTTTTATGGTTGTTAGTATTTGCCTTATGTATTGAGGTGCTCCTATGTTGCATAAATATTTACAATTGTTATATCTTCTTCTTGGATTGATTACTTGATCATTATGCAGTGTCCTTCTTTGTCTCTTGTAATAGTCTTTGTTTTAAAGTCTATTTTGTCTGATAGGAGAATTGCTACTCCAGCGTTCTTTTGGTTTTCATTTGCATGGAATATCTTTTTCCATCCCCTCACTTTCAGTCTGTATGTGTCCCTAGGTCTGAAGTGGGTCTCTTGTAGACAGCATATATACGGGTCTTGTTTTTGTATGCATTCAGCCAGTCTGTGTCTTTTGGTTGGAGCATTTAATCCATTTACATTTAAGGTAATTATCAATATGTATGCTCCTATTACCATTTCCTTAAGTGTTTTCGGGTTATTCTTGTAGGTCTTTTCCTTCTCTTGTGTTTCCTGCCTAGAAAAGTTCCTTTAGCATTTGTTGCAAAGCTGGTTTGGTAGTGCTGAATTCCCTTAGCTTTTGCTTGTCTGTAAAGGTTTTAATTTCTCCCTCAAATCTGAATGAGATCCTTGTGGGTAGAGTAATCTTGGTTGTAGGTTTTTTCTCTTTCATCACTTTAAATATGTCCTGTCACTCCCTTCTGGCTTGCAGAGTTTCTGCTGAAAAATAAGCTGTTAACCTTATGGGGATTCCCTTGTGTGTTATTTGTTGTTTTTCCCTTGCTTCTTTTAATATTTGTTCTTTGTATTTAATTTTTGATAGTTTGATTAATATGTGTCTTGGTGTGTTTCTCATTGGATTTATCCTGTATTGGACTCTCTGTGCTTCCTGGACTTGATTAACTATTTCCTTTCCCATGTTAGGGAAGTTTTCAACTATAATCTCTTCAAATATTTTCTCAGTCCCTTTCTTTTTCTTTTCTTCTTCTGGGACCCCTATAATTCGAATGTTGGTGCGTTTAATGTTGTCCCAAATGTCTCTGAGACTGTCCTCAATTCTTTTCATTCTTTTATCTTTATTCTGCTCTGCAGTAGTAATTTCCTTCCAGGTCACTTATTTTGTCTTCCAGGTCACTTATCCGTTCTTCTGCCTCAGTTATTCTGCTATTGATCTCTTGTATAGAATTTTAAATTTCATTTATTGTTTTGTTCATCACTGTTTGTTTGCTCTTTAGTTCTTTTAGGTCCTTGTTAAATGTTTCTTGTATTTTCTCCATTCTATTTCCAAGATTTTGGATCATCTTTACTATCATTATTCTGAATTCTTTTTCAGGTAGACTGCCTATTTCCTCTTCATTTCTTAGGTCTGGTGGGTTTTTGCCTTCCTCCTTCATCTGCTGTGTCTTTCTCTGTCTTCTCATTTTGCTTAACTTACTGTGTTTGGGGTCTCCTTTTCGCAGGCTGCAGGTTTGTAGTTCCCATTGTTTTTGGTGTCTGTCCCCAGTGGCTAAGGTTTGTTCAGTGGGTTGTGTAGGCTTCCTGGTGGAGGGGACTAGGGCCTGTGTTCTGGTGAATGAGGCTGGATTTTGTCTTTCTGGTGGGCAGGTCTATGTCTGGTGGTGTGTTTTGGGGTGTCTGTGGCCTTATTATGGGTTTAGGCAGCCTCTGTGCTAATGGGTAGGGTTGTGTTCCTGTCTTGCTAGTTGTTTGGCATAGGGTGTCCAGCACTGTAGCTTGCTGGTCGTTGAGTGAAGCTGGGTCTTGGCGTTGAGATGGAGATCTCTGGGAGATTTTCGCTGTTTGGTATTACGTGGAGCTGGGAGGTCTCTTGTGGACCAGCGTCCTGAACTTGGCTCTCCCACCTCAGAGGCACAGCCCTGATGCCTGGCTTGAGCACCAAGAGCCTGTCCTCCACACGGCTCAGAATAAAAGGGAGGAAAGAAAGAAAGAAAGAAAGAAAGAAGAAGATAAAATAAAATAAAGTAAAATAAAATAAAATAAAGTTATTAAAATAAAAATAAAAAATAATTATTAAGAAAAAAATTTTTTAATAGGAAAGAAAAAAGAAAAAAAAACAACAGACAGACAGAACCCAGGACAAATGGTAAAAGTATAGCTATACAGACAAAATCTCACACAGAAGCATACACATACACACTCACAAAAAGAGAAAAAGGGAAAAAAATATATATATCATTGCTCCCAAAGTCCACCTCCTCAGTTTGGGATGATTCGTTGTCTATTCAGGTAGTCCACAGATGCAGGTACATCTAGTTATTTGTGGAGATTTAATCTGCTGCTCCTGAGGCTGCTGGGAGGGATCTCCCTTTCTCTTCTCTGTTCGCACAGCTCCTGGGGTTCAGCTTTGGATTTGGACCCGCTTCTGCATGTAGGTTGCCTGAGGGTGTCTGTTCTTCTTTCAGACAGGATGGGGTTAAAGGAGCAGCTGACTCGGGGGCTCTGGCTCACTCAGGCCGGGGGTGGGAGGGTGGGGTACGCATGCGGGGTGAGCCTGTGGCGGCAGAGGCCGGCGTGACGTTGCACCAGCCTGAGGCGCGCCGTGCATTCTCCCAGGGAAGTTGTCCCTGGATCATGGGACCGTGGCAGTGGCGGGCTGCACAGGCTCCCAGGAGGGGAGGTGTGGAGAATGACCTGTGCTGCACACAGGCTTCTTGGTGGCGGCAGCAGCAGCCTTAGCGTCTCACGCCCGTCTCTGGGGTCCACGCTGATAGCCGCGGCTCGCGCCCATCTCTGGAGCTCATTTAGGCGGCGCTCTGAATCCCCTCTCCTTGCGCGCCGCGAAACAAAGAGGCAAGAAAAAGTCTCTTGCCTCTTTGGCAGCTCCAGACTTTTTCCTGGACTCCCTCCCAGCTAGCTGTGGCGCACCAGGCCCCTTCAGGCTGTGTTCACGCCACCAACCCCAGTCCTCTCCCTGCGATCCGACTGAAGCCCGAGCCTCAGCTCCCAGCCCCCGCCCGCCCCGGCGGGTGAGCAGACAAGCCTCTCGGGCTGGTGAGTGCTGGTCGGCACCGATCCTCTGTGCGGGAATCTCTCCACTTTGCCCTCCGCACCCCTGTGGCTGCGTTCTCCTCCGTGGCTCTGAAGCTTCCCCCCTCTGCCACCTGCAGTCTCCGCCCACGAAGGGGCTTCCTAGTGTGCGGAAACCTTTCCTCCTTCACAGCTGCCTCCCACTGGTGCAGGTCCCGTCCCTATTCTTTTGTCTCTGTTTTTCTTTTTTCTTTTGCCCTACCCAGGTATGTGGGGAGTTTCTTGCCTTTTGGGAGGTCTGAGGTCTTCTGCCAGCATTCAGTAGGTGTTCTGTAGGAGTTGTTTCACATGTATTTCTGATGTATTTGTGGGGAAGAAGGTGATCTCCACGTCTTACTCTTCCGCCATCTTGAAGCTCCTCCCCCCCATCTTTTTTTGAATGACCCATGAAGAAGGAATTTTTTTTACGTTTTTAAATGGTTGAAAAAAAATCAAGAGAAGAGTATTTCATGGCACATGAAAATTATATAAAATTCAAATTTCAGTGTTCATAAGTAAAGTTTTATTGGAACACAACCATGCCCATTCATTTGCTGTTGTCAGTGCCTGCTTTCCTTCGTAATGGCAGAGTTGAGTAATTAAAACAGAGACCATATGGCCACAAAACCTAAAATATTTACTATCTGGGCCTTCACAAGTAAAGTTTGCCAACTCCTGCTCTATAGTAGCATTGTCCTGTAGAAACATAACATGAGCCACATTTGTAGTTTTAAATTTTCTGATAGCCACATTAAAAAAAAGTAAAAAAACGAAAAAGACCTAGGTGAAATTAATTTCAAATATATATTTTATTGAGCCTAATATATCCCAATGATTATTTCAATATGTAATCCATCTTAAAAATTATTAATAAGATATTTTGCATTCCTTTTTTGTACTGAGTCTTCAAAGTCCATTGTGCAGTTTACGTTTACAGCACACCTCCATTCAAACATGCCACATTTCAAGTGCTAATAGGCACATGTGGCTAGTGGCTACCATATTAGGCAGTGAAGTTTTAGAGGATGTAGCTAAAAGTTGAGTAATTTATCTTAATTGTAAGTATGGATATAAAGTTATTATAATATTAAAATTCAATAATATCCATGATAAGAATATGGCAGAAGGAAATTATACCTCATAGCTTATAGCACCCCCATTCTCATGTATCAAGGAGGCAAAACATCATGGGCACATGGGAAGTAACATCATAAAAGCTAAGTGTCCAAACTTCTTGGTCTTCAAGTTTGCATTACAGAGAAATTTTTTTCTAATTTTCTGGAGAGAGCAGCAAAACCTTGATGGGATAGAATTTATTTGCCAGGGGAAAAAAGATGGATTTAGTCTGTGGATTTGATTTCTTTTTTGAATGCTCTATAGAAATGAATTAAAGGAAAAAAATGAGAGATACAGAGAAACTTCATCTAAAAAGTGCAATTGTAGCTTATTGTGCAGGGTAATCCATTTTAAACAGACCACTGAGGTGACCACCCACTATTAAAAATAACTTGTTTGAATCAGACTCCTTGAAAATAGGACACTGAGGACATTTTTAATATGGGCTACCCTTTCCAATGAGAACTATTTTTACAGTCTCATATAAGGCAGTATGGCTGGCTCTCAAAGTCTGGAATTTCTTTCGTATTTAGCATGCAGAATAGCACCTGACAGCCTTCCAAGTTACTAAAGGAAGGCCTCTGTCTTAGTCCTTGCCTTCACTTACCATCTGTTCTTTTTCAAAACCCCAGTGCCTCAGCTGTGCTGTGGAAATTGACAAAGTTAATGACTTCTAGCTTTAGCTCCTATTTCTGAGCATTAGGTAGTTCCAGTTATCTTCCACTCTCTCAATTTCCCCACCGGTTAAATGGGGATAATGATGATCGAATGATGTGCACAATGTAAGCAGGGGTTAGAAGTGTTCCGTTTTGTCTGTCTGCTTAGATGGAAAGAACATGGTGTTGTTTTAGTGCTGTAGAAAAACCAGAAAATGCCCTTTGCTATTTAGCAAGTCGTATGCTTCTCCTGGTTTAAAAGATCCAACTTTCCTTAATTAAGTTTGGCAACAAATGGGCATCTCCTTCAGGTAGAACCTGCTTCATAACAAAACTAAAAGGATTTGACAAGGCATTGGGACAGTTCCCAGTTCAGTGCAGGGCATAGAGGATAATTCAATGAAAGGGATATAAGGTCTGAGAAGGCAACGGATGACTCCTAATTTTAGGAAGCAACAAAGCATGTTTGCAGCAGACAAAAGTGAGCCTCAAACAAGAGGATTCTCCTGAGGAAAAGGCACTCACACCTGAAGAGGGTTCTAAGTTTTAGTGTTTGTTTGATGTGGGCCTATCCTGTGCTGACAAAATGCATTTTCGTGTGTGTGTTATTCCTTGTGATTCTTCGCTCTTTATGGCCCTGAGCCCTGTAATGATGCATCATTTCTACAGAGGGCAGGGTGTGCCTTATGATGGATGAGAGCGCCCACAGTGAGGGAGATTCATCATCTATTACAGTTGAGTTAACTGAAGTGACTCTGCCTGTGGCCAGTTGCCTGAAAGTACCCTTTAAAAAAGAATCTGGATATGACCTGACATGCACTTTATTTCTGGAATGTGGCTGGCCCTGCCGCAAGAACCTTAGGTAAAAACCTCTAACCAAGTGGTCAACTAAAATGAGAAGCAAAACTATGAGAAGATGACCTGTGACAATTTGGACGTTTGACTCCCTTTAGGAAAAGAGTAAAATGTGAGTCCTAAGAGTGCCCGTTACTACTAATCAGGCTGGAGAGCAGCTGAATACGTCATCAAGAGCCCCATTTGGAAATATCTGAGTTTTATGGCATTATCAATGAGTTTGTCTTCATAGGTCTGAATTATTAGATAATAACAAAGGATATCCCTCAAAGTGTTCTACTTTAGTACGTAAGATGTAAACTTATCTTTTCAACAAAACTTAACAATATTGTAAGCCTAGAAAAAAAGCCTCTAGTTGAACGTTGCATTACTCTATAGCTAGGAAGCCTGGAGAAATTCATTAGCCTGATCTGGGCCTTTCTTTCCTAAACTTTTATGTGACTGTACATTGAACCTAAAGAGTTCCAAGGCTGCATGGTCCAGTATGGGAGCCACGAGTCATGTGTGGCTATTGAGCTCTTGAAATTTAGTTTTTGCAACTGAAACTAACTTTCAAATTTAATTTTAATTCATTTAAATTCAAATTTCAAACAAATGCAGTATAACTTTAATATTGATTACTTACTGAAATGAAATTAGTTCAAATACCATATTAAAATTCATTTCTCTTGTGGGGGGGAAGGGATAAATTAGGAGCTTGGGGTTAACATATACACACTACTATATATAAAATAGATAACCAACAAGGACCTACTGTATAGCACAGGGAACTCTACTCACTATTCTGTAATAACCTATATGGGTAAAGGATCTGAAAAAGAATGAACATATGTATATGTATAACTGAATCACTTTGCTGTACACCGAAACTAACACAACATTGTAAATCATCTCTACTCCAATAAAAATTTTAAAAAAACCATACACACACACACATAAATATCTGGAAGAACACACACACACACACAATTTATTTCTCTTGTTTCTTTTTACTTTTTCTTCAACATGGCTATTAGAAAATTTAGAATTGCATATGTGGCTCTCGTTATATTTCTTGTGGACAGTGCTATTCTAGAGAAATTAGTTCCGTTCAAAATCCTACTTCTACGGACATTTATAAGAATGGCTATAAATGCTCAGTAGAAATATTAATGAGTTATATTTGTTCTCATTTCTATAAATATATATTTTTTTCTTTTTCCCATTTTAAACATTAAAGCAGTTTTCATAAGAGGGAACATATATTCTAGATGAACAGGGATAAAAATATCATGTTCCTTATGACTATAAGCTCTTCATAGTTACTCTTTATCAGTGCCTCCTCTGCAACTCCGGTAGAGCCATTTATCTTAGATTTAACTTTCCTCTTTTTAAGAACATGCTTCAGACACAACTTTCAAAGATTAAAGACTACCTTTAAGAAAGTTACTAAATATAATAGTTCTCTAAGTTGAAGAACAAAAGTGATAAATGTTTGCCAACTTTGTGTCATTTGAGGAGAATACATTTTCTAGATTTTGAAAGAATTGAGATATTTGCTTTTTCTTCGTCAGCGGGGGGATCTTGGTGTTGCTAGATCTTTAAGAGCAGTGTCTCAACCTTTCCTGCACAGTCCCTGACATTTAAAGGCCAGGGCAATCAAGCCTATCTCAGAGGTGAAAACTGCCATTTCAAGGTTTCATCTGCCAGCTTCTCCTAGATGCCATATCCGTGGCTAGGGATTTAAGATCAGCAGGTCATAATTCCTGGAAAGACAGCACAAAAGAAAATGCACTTAGGGCTTCCCTGGTGGCGCAGTGGTTGAGAGTCTGCCTGCCGAAGCAGGGGACATGGGTTCGAGCCCTGGTCCGGGAAGATCCCACATGCCACGGAGCAACTAAGCCCGTGAGCCACAACTACTGAGCCTGCGCGTCTGGAGCCTGTGCTGCGCAACAAGAGAGGCCGCGACAGTGAGAGGCCCGCGCACCGCGATGAAGAGTGGCCCCCGCTTGCCGCAACTGGAGAAAGCCCTCACACAGAAATGAAGACCCAACACAGCCAAAAATAAATAAACAAATAAATAAATTTATTAAAAAAAAAAAAAAAAGAAAAAGAAAATGCACTTAGATGGTTCCATGTGGGCTGTATCTTTCCTGAACAACTAAGATTGATACCTAGGCTGACATTGGGCATGCTTGCAAATGGCTATACTTATCAATTCAGATATTATTGAAAATAATATTGCCATATGAAAATACTTTCTTGGCTACATAGTAGTTTGCCTTAGGAAAACATCTTTATTGCAGACATCTTATATTTGATCATCCAAATGGGAAGCTTGTCTCCTGTAGTTCAGAATAATACACTACATTTTTGAGGGTTGAGATGACTTATTTTCTTTGGTATTTTTTCCATGTTTACAAAAACTGGGACTTTAAGTTTTTGTGGCTGCCCTGAACACTGTCTAATCAGCATCCTTCAAATTTCTCTGTTTTGTTTTTTATCTGGTCTTTGAGTGAGAGAAGTCTGGCTTCTTTTCTGCATACATTTCTTACTTCTAATCATTGTAATTTCAACTAATTTCCTGAAGATCAAGAAATTTCCTTTACCCTAACTGCTTTTGAAGAGCTTCTGAAGGCTTATCACTCAACAGTGAAACAGCATTGTTATAAGTGACTGCTTATATTCATGAATATTTCACTTCTCTGGAAAGAGAAAAGGTAGAAATGGTTCACTGAACTGAGAGTGTTTTCAAACTCCTTTTTCTCCCCTTTCTTAGAATGATAATCACTAAAAATATCTTTTTATAGGACAAGATGTTTGTGTTTTCCTGGCGTTATGACTCTCCTCCATTTGCTGTCCTGGCTGATGACTTGTGGCTGAGGTACGTGAGCACAGACTATCTCTTCAAGGGGAAGTCATTTCTCACAGGCAAGTCAGAACGACAGACCTTGCAAATAAAGATATTGTTTAGGTACGGATGTGAAAACAAAGCATATCCATAGTCGCACTTTAGTTGCCCAGTGTAGCAGGGCATCTACCACGGTCTTCTTGAAGACTAATCATCTGCTATATAAAGATAGAATGTGAAGATTACGGGTGGCCCAGACCATCTTTTTAAACATAGCATGCAATTAAGGCCTCCACAGTGCAACACAATTAGAGAAAATATCTCGATATTTTTTATTTTCTTAATCTGGTCCAGTTTGCTCTTTTGTTGCCTGGCATTTTATAAAACCTATTGAGCTGGGAATATCCATCCATATTTTAGTGTGAAAGAAGATTTCTCTAATTGTAAATCATTCTCAGAAAGTAGATTCTGAAGTTCTTTGTAATATTTTTAAGAGGAAAGGTGATAAAATAAAACATGTTAATTCCCTTCCAAGGCTACCAAGCAGCTTATTGGTATGGCTGTTATCTCTCCTTTCCCTCTCTTCCTCTCTCCCTCTCCCTTGCCCCTCCCTTCCTCTCTGTTTTTCAGGATTTCTGATGCTAGTATCATTTCTTGTCCTCACGAATAACTGGGCATATCAAAGGGTTTAAAATTTTAACACCATTAATGCCATGGCACCTAGCACCTCCGTTTAGTTTGGATATGATCTATCAGACATGTTACATGGCAGAAAATAGAACAAATAATTCTTATAAGTCACAATAAAAGGTCATTAGCAACTACCAGAAACGAAGGGAATACTGAGCTGTTTACACTGTAAAATCACTTCTTAGTACCAGCATTTCAAGGACAAAATGAGAAGTGAAGTGGGAAATTTGGGCTTTGGACCAAAGAACATTTCCCTGTGTTTGATTTTTCTCGTTGGACCAGGGAGCAGTTCTTTTTTGTTGTTGTTAGAAAAAATAAATAAATAAATGTATGTGCTTCTTACAGAAATGGGAATAATTATATGTGGCTTCACCAATTATGTTCTTCACTCTTGCTTCCCTGTATGAAAACATTCTAAAAGATGAAAGCTCACATTATTGCAAAGTCATGGATTAAACTTGGGTGTGATAATTTTATTTCATAGAGTTGGATCAAATCAGGTTATCAAAGGGAATTTTTAAAGCAAAACTATTTCTATGTCCTGTTACCACAGTACCAATGATTTGTTCATCTTAAATTAATTCCTTATGATAAATGATCCTATTGAATAAAATTTTTTTGAGGTTCTGATATGTGAATAATGGCGAGTCACTCTGTCAAAACAAATCATCACCTATTTTCAAGGCGTATTGAAGAAGGTATATCAGACAGAATAGTCTAGGTAATTCTGTGGCAACAACAACTATAAAATTTTAGTGGTTTACTAGGAAAAAAAAAGATTTATTTCTTTTTCATGCTACATGTCCATTTCAAGGCAGCTATGGTTTTACTTCAGACATTATCTTTATTCTAGGGTCCATGATCAAGTTGCCATTTTCTGGAACACAGCCAATTGATTGAGTTGACAAAGGCAATAAAGAAAATGCAAACCATGCACTCACTGTTCAGAAGTGCTACCTGTCACCCCACTCACATTTCATTGGTCCAAACAAGTCACATGGTCAAATTTGTTAAATAGATGTAGCATCCTCCCACAAAGATAAACTGTGAAAGGAGGCACCACATATGTGTGAACATAATAAAATCTACATAGAGACTATATATCTTGCTCAGATAGGGAGATAAGAACTAAAACAAGAGTTAATGCCTTTATAGTTTTCCAAACCAATTTCTTTTACTATTTTTCACCTTAAATACATAATTGCCTCAGCTACACATACCAAAAGGAAATCACCATGTTTATGTTTTGAAAACCTAAGTCAGAATAAAAGAGTAAGTTATATCTAAATGCTTAGAGTAAGGGAAAATGCAAGTTGAAGTGTGAAGGGAGGGACAGAATCTGATTGTCCCTCCATTAGGATTAAAATTAGGATCAAGTTGTTATTGGCCAATTTACCAAATAAAATCTTGGTACATTTCTGTTCCAGATCAACTAAAAACTAGGTACAACTATTTATTATAACAGAATTTTACTATAGTCCAATATGTTTCGAGGTTAAAATAGATTGTTTATTTAATAACATTTATTTTGAAGATAAATACATAGGGAGACAATTTCACAGGAGTTTCTGATACTTTGCCATAAATATTTGGTATAATAATTGTGAAAGGGGCTGTGAAGAATTTATACACTTTTATAGACATTTCTTAATCAGTCACCAGTGTATTTTTACACAGCTATGCCCAACGTTGGGAAACTTTGGAGAAATTTATTCACATTTGGAGGAACGTCTTCTCATACTTCTCTGTTTCCTTATCTGGAAATCACTTCATGTAATTTGGCATTAATATTCTAGTCCCAAGTAATCTCTATGACTGCTCTCTGGGAAAACGCTCTCTCCAGTTCTGTATTCATAAGTTTTCCTCGTTTCCTTATCTTCATGGGATTGCGCATAATGTTAAAGTTGATCAATTTAGCTCCAATAATATGTTTTTTTTACTACTTGGTGGAGTAGGGAGCTTTGTTGTATTTCAAAAATTCAACACTAACAGTGGCTGCTATTTTATAATACTTGATAAATATTAGTGTTTGTAAATACTGGACTTGAAGGTAAGTCAATCCTTAGGTACATGGAAAGAGCTACTGATCAGGGAGAATCTCAGAGGTCCTGAGAATTTGAATCAGAGCCAAAAGAAATTGAGGGGCACATGGGAATTGAGAAGTTGAGTCACTGTGACTTCATTTTTTTGCTGTGATGTTTGTGTTCCTCTTTATCTTACTATATATTTATGGAGCATGGCTAGCGTGTTTGGTGATTTATAACAACATATATGAAACATGAATCTGTACTCTCAAGAGCTCAGAAACTGAAAATGAATAAATAAGTAAATAAAAAGAATGGCAGGCCTGCAAATAAACAATGTAGTATGAGGAAAAGTGTGCCTCTTTTTATTTACATTTAATTTTTCAAATCTCTATTAAATCATCCCTGTGCAAAATATACATTGTCATGCTCTCTTTCTGGCTTATCTTAACTGCAGTGTTGTGGAAAGGACAGATAACTATTTCCTTTCTCCACAGTGTTCAAGTTATCAAAGCAGGGCTTTGTCTTATTATCCTCAATTTTAGATTTAAAAGTTGACTCTCATTAGACAGTTGTTTCCTACTTTGCATGAAATAAAACTATGATTTTTAAGCCGTGACTGGTTCACAACATTTAATCTGCAATGGCTAATTTGTCTTTAATATAATGGGTGAACATTTTGTGATCTTAAATGTTTTGGTTTAGATTATGTTATTTATTTATAAACATAAAATCAGATGAGATATCACAGTTGAGGCTTAGGTTTGTTTATTTATTTATTTATTTTAAAATGAATTTATTTATTTTATTTATTTTTGGCTGGCTGTGTTGAATCTTCGTTGCTGTGCACGGGCTTTCTCTAGTTGCGGCGAGTGGAGGCCACTCTTCGTTGCAATGCATGGGCTTCTCATTACAGTGGCTTCTCTTGTTGCAGAGCACAGGCTCTAGGTGCGCAGGCTTCATTAGTTGTGGCACACGGGCTCAGCAGTTGTGGCTTGCGGGCTCTAGAGCGCAGTCTCAGTAGTTGTGGCACACGGGCTTAGTTGCTCCCCGGCATGTGGGATCTTCCTGGACTGGGGCTCGAACCCGTGTCCCCTGCCTTGACAGGCGGATTCTTAACCACTGTGCCACCAGGGAAACCTGAGGCTTAGGTTTAAATAATCAAAACAGACTATGTTAAGAGGGAGACTTCACAGCTGAGGATGAGGTGTGGATTTCAGGTTATAAAGCCCAACAAATATTGTGACTATGACTCTAAGTATACAAGAGAGACTTAGAATTTTTAATCTCATGGATATTACTATTTTGCTTATCTGTTTGAAACCAAAATTTAATATCGAATTCAGGAAATTAAAGTAAATATCACTGAGTAAGCATGTGAAGCATAATGTGGTATGGACACTGTATAATTTTTTTTTTGAAGTACAGTGTATTTATAATATTATATTAGTTCAGGTGTGCAACATAGTGTTTTACATATTTTTATAGATAATACTTCATTTAAAGTTATAAAATATTGGCTATATTCCCTGTGCTGTACAATATATCCTTGTAGTTTATTTACTTTATACATAGTAATTTATACCTCTCAATCCCCTTCCCCTGTCTTGCTCCTCCCCACTCCCCTCTCCTCATTGGTAACTACTAGTATCTGTGAGTCTGTTTCTGTTTTGTTATATTCATTCATTTGTTTTATTTTTTAGATTCCACAGATAGTATTTATCTTTCTCTGTCTGACTTATTTCACTATGCATAGCACACTCCAGGTCCATCTATGTTGTTGCAGATAGTAAAATTTCATTTTTTTATAGCTGAGTAATAATCTATTGTGTATATATATATACCATACTTCTTTTTTTTTTTTGGCTGCACCACACAGCATGTGGGATCTTAGCCCCCGACCAGGGATCGAACCTGTGCCCCCTGCACTGGAAACACAGAGTTCCAACCCCTGGACCACCACGGAAGTCTCACCATGCTTCTTTATCCATTCATCTGTTGAAGGATGCTTAGGTTGCTTCCATATCTTGGCTATTGTAAAGAATGCTGCTATGAGCATTGGGGTGCATGTATCTTTTCGAATTAGTGTTTTAATTTTCTTCAGATAGATACCCAGGAGTAGAATTGCTGGATCATAGAGTAATTTTAGGTGTTTTGTTTTGAGGAAACTCCATACTCTTTTCCACAGTGGCTGCGCCCACTTACATTCTCACCAACAGTATACAAGGGATCCCTTTCCTCCACATCCTTGCCGACATTTGTTATTTGTGGTCTTTTTGGTGATAGCCATTCTGACAGATGTGAGTTTAGATATTCCATTATAGTTTTGATTTGCATTTCTCTGATGATTAGCAACGTTGAGCATCTTTTCATGTACCTGTGCGTCATCTGTATGTCTTCTTGGAAAAATGTTTATTCAGTTTTTCTGTCCATTTTTTAATTGGGTTGTTTGTTTTTTTGATATTGAGTTGTATGAGCTGTATATATATTTTGGATATTAACCCCTTATCAGTCATATCCTTTGCAAATATTTTCTCCCATTCAGTAGGTTATATTTTCATTTTGTCCATAGCTTGCTTTGTTGTGCAAAAGTTTTAAGTTTAAATAGGTTCTATTTGTTTATTTTTGCTTTTGTTTCCTTTGCCTTGGGAGACAGATCTAAGAAAATATTGCTGCAGTTTATGTCAAAGAATGTTCTTCCTATATTTTCTTCTAGGAGTTTTATGGTTTCCAGGAGTACATTTAGGTCTTTAATAAATTTTTATTAAAAAAATAAATATTCAAATATTTATTATGGGTTTAGTTTTGGGCTCTCTATTCTGTTACATTGATCTGTGTGTCTCTTTTTGTACCAGTACCATGCTGTTTTGATTACTGTAGCTTTGCAGTATGGTCTGCAGAATGGGAGGGATATACCTCCAGCCTGTTTTTTTTTCTCAGGGTTGTTTTGGGAATTTGAGGTCTTTTGAGGTTCCATGTAAATTTTAGGATTATTTGTTCTAGTTCTGTGAAAAATGTCATGGTTATTTTGATAAGGATTGCATTAAATCTGTAGGTTCCTTTGGGTAGTATGTCCATTTTAAAAATATGAATTCTTCCAGTCCATGAACATGGAATATCTTTCCATTTCTTTGCATCATCTTTAATTTACTTTATCAGTGTCTTATAGTTTTCAGAGTATAGGCCTTTCAACTCCTTGGTTAAGTTTATTCCTAGGTATTTTATTCTTTTTGATGTGATTTTAAATGGGATTATTTTCTTGCCTTTTCTTTCTGATGGTTCATTATTAGTGCATAGAAAATCAACACATTTTTGCATATTAATCTTGTATCCTGCAACTTTACTGAATTCATTTCTTAGTTCTAATAGTTTTTTTGATGGTGACTTTAGAGTTTTCTATATATAGTATGTCATCTGCAAATAGTGACAGTTTAACTTCTTCCCTTCTAATGTGGATGATTTTATTTCTTTTTTTTTGTCTGATTGCTGTGGCTAGGTTGTCCATTACTGTGTTAAATAGAAGTTGTGAGAGTGGGCATCCTTGTCTTGTTCCTGGTTTTAAGAGGAAAAGCTTGCAGCTTTTCACCATTGAGTGTGATGTTGGCTGTGGTTTTGTCATAAATGGCCTTTATTATGTTGAGATATGTTCCCTGTATACCAACTTTGATGAGAGTTTTTATTATGAATGGATGTTGCATTTTGTTGAATGCTTTTTCTGTATCTTTTGAGATGATCATGTGATTTTTATCCTCTGTTTTGTTAATGTGGTGTATCATGTTGATTGATTTGTGGATATTTAACCATCCTTGCATCCCTGGAATAAATCCCACTTGATCATGGCTTATGATCCTTTTTATATATTGTTGAATTTGGTTTGCTAATATTTTGTTGAGGATTTTTACATCTATATTCATCAGAGATATTGGCCTATAATTTTCTTTTTTTGTAGTGTCTTTGTCAGGTTTTGGTAGCATGGTAATCATGGCCTCAGAATAAATTTGGGAGTCTATCCTCCTCGTCAGTTTTTTGGAATAGTTTGAGAAGGATAGGTATTAGCTCTTTTTTACATATTTGGTAGAATTCCCCCTTTGAAGCTGTTCTATCCTGGACTTCTGATTGCTGGGAGATTTTTGATTACTAGTTCAATATCACTGCTAGTGATCAGTCTGTTCAGATTGTCTATTTCTTCCTGATTCAGTCTTGGAAGATTCTGTTTCTAGAAATTTATCCATTTGTACTAGGTTGTGCAATTTAGTGGCATAGAACTGTTCTTAGTATTCTATTATGATTTTTTTGTATCTCTGTGAGATTGGTTGTATTTTCTCCTCTTTCATTTCTTCTTTTGTTTATTTGGGTTTTCTCTCTTTTTTTCTTGGTGAGCCTAGGTTAAAGCCTGACCCTCAGGGCTTAAAGCCTGACCCTCAGGGCTTCTGCTTCAGCACCCTGAGACCTGACCCCACTGCTGATAGGGCTGTGGCAGCCACTGAGCACAGGAGAAGCCCCAGCTCACACCTGGCTCTGACTCTAGCCACTCCATCTGCAGTCTCCCCTCCCACCAAGGTGATACCTGCCAGCACACCTATCTGCAGAAACTGACAGAAATATTTTGATTCAGGAAAATATAGCAAAGATTTGACTTTATGCAGATTCAAATGCTTTCTACCCCATAGAAATGTCCAGATGTGCAAATACAGGCATTTACTTTTATGTTGCTAATAAAGTGTATATACATTTTCTTGATGAATGTGCTAAAATAATGCAATCACTTCATGATAAATAAAAGAGAAAAAAAATTTTCCCAGAGATAAAATTTTAAAAATCTGAAAAAATTAAGTTTTTAATCAAGGAAAAGAAATTAACATGAGTTGATGACTGCCGAGAACTGTTGACTGTTCCCTTGTATTCGGAATAATGGAATTTCATACTCTAGAAAAAAACTGAATTCACATTTGTCTTGTTGTTTTATAAACATCATTTACATGGTCTGTTTTTTCTGATACCTGAATTTCAGACAAGTGCAAATATTTCTCCATATAACTGAAAAGGTATTGTACTTTTACAACCATATATATGGACCAGTAAGTAGCATTTAAGCCAAGATACAGTATTTCTCTTCTGCTTACATAAGATTTTTATTCTGAAGCTTAAGCACTGTTCCATGGGCTAATGTGTTATATGAGAATGGGAAGTTGCTGTTTTACATTGAGAATCACTTCGGTAATAAGCCTTGCTATTATTAGCTAGAAAACACCTCCCAGAAGGCTCCGCTCAAGCATTACCTCTTCATTGCACTACTCCAGGCCTCTCAGTCATTGTTTCTTCATCTGTGTCTGTGTCTTCCTAGCATTTTATATATGTCTTTATTATATAACTTAACTGTTTATTATGTGTCTTTCTCTTTCATGATACTGGTAGCTCTTATTTTTAACACTTTCCTTTTTAAAATGATTTGTTTGCTTCCCAAATTTAATGCTATGAAGACAGGTTCTTTAAAATGTTTAACGAATCAAATAGTGAATACTGTTTCTATCATTTAGAAATGATAGAAGGAGGGTAATTATTATCCCCATTTTAAAGAAGAAGAATCTGAGAGATTTTTATGAGTTTATTGGAGGTGTGGTTTATCCAGGTTCATACGGTGAGTAAGTATAGATTTGGGACTCAGATTTACATATTTTGTCCCTAAGGCCTTGTCCTCTAAATAGCAGAAACATGAGAATTGATACAAATGTTAATATTTGAATTGGAAGATGTGGGTAAAGGTAAAACAAGAGAGCTTTAGCTAAAACATTAAGACAAATAGAGCAAAAGCTAATGAAACATTCAAGGGACTGAAATGATTGTGGGGTGGTATGGATTAAGATCAAGCTATTGTTTTTATTTTATAAAAGGAACATTTCAAAATTTGGGATGAAATTATTACCTTGTTTAGTTAATCATTTAATGTACATACCCCCTTCATAATTCTGTAATAAGAAAAAATAATGACCTTTTTCAATAACTTACTTCCTTAACATTCTCTGATATCTTCTCATTTTGAAATATTAGTGGATCATAGAATTAGAAGAAAATGCATTCCTACACTGGGTGATATCTTTGGATAGTGCAAGAGTTTCTAACAGGCAATGAAAATGAGAGTTAGTGAAGACCCTGAAAGTATAAGAAAAATTTTATACATGTATATGTTTGCATACACATTTTTCTGGGAAGAAGTTTATAGATTTGATGAAATTTTCAAAGTTGTTCATGACCATGTAGAGGAAAGAGCTTTGGAATAAGAATTGCTTGAATCCCATTTACAGACTCCTGTATATAAATTGCTTACCTTATGGGGCTGATGGGGAAATTTAATGATATAGCATAAAAACTGGTTTTGGAAGGTATAAAAATGCATGCAATATATAGTAGTTCTTATCCTCATTCATTGCTTGAGGAATAAAATCCAAATTTTTGGCTTGGCGTTCAAGAACATGGATGAATTTTATCAAGCTGCCTTTTCTGTCTTCTTTTTCCCGTACTCTGTTCTCTAGTCAGACTGTATTATTCACTCTCACAGGATACCCACATTCTCACTCCTCTGGGTTCTTGCTAATGTTATTCACTCTGTCCAAATCCCTACCTGCCAATTCATCTCATCTAAATTTTGCCCAAATGTCAAGGCCCATTTCAACAGCTACTACCCCAATTAAACCTTTGTTAATTTCTCCAGGAAGAACTTTTTAAAAAAACTCCTCTCAATTCATTGCACTTTGTAACCTCTAATGATTTTTAATATATTTTGTTTAACAAAAAGGGTATGTGTGTATCCTATAATTTCTCTCTTAGCCTACATGCTCCTTGAATCAAAGACCACATTTTCCTCAACTTTATATGTGCCTGAAACTCAGAATAAAAACTTACAATAAGTTCTCTGGCATGAATGATACAGAAATTCAAATTCAAGAAATAAAATATTTCCCTTTCTTTCAGAAGAAAATCCAATGGACCTTGCGTAGCACCTATGTCAGTGCCTGAGCCTACACATGCACAGTGTCTTAAAATAATTTAAATTTGTGGTTTTTTTTTTAAAGAAAGACATTATAGTATGTTTTATAAAGGTAGTTAACCTTGGCTTCAAAGTAATGAAACTTCCACTAATGTCAACTATAGAACCTATAATGTTTTCCTCTTTTTTTACTTTTGGCCATTAAAGTGATTCTTTTGTGAAATTACTTTTGTTTCAGAACTGGCTGTCCAGACTGCCTAATCAGATTACCACCCACTCGCTTCCTCACAAAGTACAGCTCCCTGATCTGCTCTGATTTCCAACTCTCTTTGTTTTTCAGTAGCTGAATATTTCAAAAGAAAATGTTCCAGGGAGCACTACTGTAGAATATTAGAAGAAATATCTTGCCAGTGGGAAGTCATTGCTCTTCTACCCCCTCATAATTCCACAGAGAAAGAATGAAAGTTCAAGAATTTTTTTCCCAGTAAAACAGGGGTCTGTAAAAGTATACCCTGTTAATAATCAGTGTTAACAGTGTGTATTGGTTGATGATTTGATACTCTATAGGTGCAACAACTTAGGTGTTGACCTTTCACTTCTATAAAGGTCTTCACTCTGTGTAGCTGGAAACTCAACTTTAAGTACATCCCTACTTTCCAGAGGTCAGCATTTGGCAAAGAAGCACCTATCACAGTTCTTAATTACCTTTAGTGTAGTTTTTTCTCCTTTCACCTAAAATGTTTCTTGAAGGAGAGAGAGAGATAGAAAGAGAGAGAGAGCCCAAACTGTGTTGGGGATAGCACTCAATGAACTTAGGTAGAATAAATTTCTTGCCTGTGATGAAACCAATCAATCTCAGGAACATTGAGAAACTTATTTATCGATCATAAAGAACATTGCAAGGGAAAAGATATGAGGAGAGATTACAGTTATCACAAAATGGCTCTAGAAATTGACTTCCCTCTCCCAGTGAGTTGCTGCACATTGTCTTTATCTGTTTATCAAAACACTACAGTTGCAACAACAGATGAAACTATAGGAAACAGAAAACAAACACACACACACATACATACACTACAAAAAAAATCCCCAACAACCTTTTAGTGGGAAATAAAACATTTTGATGAGAATTCCTACAAATCTTTAGGTTAAAACAAGGTTTGTTTAAAAGCAATGAGATTTTAATAGACCTTGATAAAGCTTGATTTCACCTGCATTAATCAAGTTGCCTCTGCCTGAGAATGTGACGGCTGCACTAAGGTATTTTTAGAACCGTTTTATTATACATTTCATGCCTTTACAGCATGTAGTTGCTAATTTTCTTAATAAGGTCACCTTTCAGTAAATGGCGTGTGTTTTCAAATTCATGTGGGGTACTTGCCTAAAAATTGGGCCAATTTATGTGAGCTGAGGATCCTTATTTTATCCCTTGTGTCTTTCTCATTAGAGTATACCCAAATCTGAAGAAGAAAATGACATTGGCAGCACTAATTCTTTTTTCTTTTTTCCTTTTTTTTTTTTTTTTGGCAGCACTAATTCTTATTCATTTCTGTCTTTCTCCTTACAGTCCAATAAAAGAATGAGTCATGTAGGCATTAACTTCTTCCCTAGGTTCTTCATATTTGGAGATCTTCAAAAGCAGGGATAACTTCCCCCTTTCTTTTGTGCTGATACACAGCACAACAGCACAGTTTCTCCATAGAAAAGAGGCTCAATACACCTTGTTGACTGGGGGCTGGAGCCCCATAATCAAGTGGGGAAAGATGAAAGAAATGTTCAGACTTTCTCATCTCAAGGGAGAGGCAGAGTGAGAAAGTAGATCCTGTAACCCTAGCTGATGAGGGGTTAGGCTTACGAAGCAAAGGCTCTCTCATTTGGAGAGCTGGCCAAGTGCATTCCTAGCATTTTAACATCAGCTCTGCCCGAATATATGGACTTGGTTATTTCTCTAAAAAAAGCAGGAGGGACTGGTGATCACTTCCTTTGAATGTCTTGGCCCAGGTTTTCCTCCACTTGTAATTTTCATCCCCATGTGAGTCCCTTAATAAAAATCCTAAACCTTTTGCCTCTGAACTGTCAAAAAACACATTTCAAGCTGAAGGGTGTAACGATTTCAAAGATAGTTTCCACTAAAGATAATGAGTGCACTAGAGTGCTAATTGAAACAGCAGGAGAGAATGGTTACTTTCCAGATAACCCAGGGGAGTCCTATGTGCCAAGGTGATGGTATACATAAGCTAGACTAATGGATTTTGGTTTCTTAAGACACAGACCAATTGCAGAAATTTTAAGAAGAAAACTTTTTTATGCCATGAAAATTTGATCAACACTATTTATAAATTAATATAAAAAATCTTTTTAACACAGATGAAAGGACTCTACCATGTGTTAGTACTTCATTTGTTTAGAATCTGTCTGAGGTATAACTACTCTTATTTTGATGTGCAAGTTTTCTTTGATATTAAATCATTACTTAGTGGATTATTTTGATTTAATTCACATCTTTAATATCCGAGTGATACACAGAAACTATTTTGCTTTTAATTAGTTCATTCATGAATTAAATATTTATTGGAAACCTACAAAGAAGACAAAGTGAGGTGGCAAAGGTGAATTATACATGAATCCTGCTCTCAAGAATTTACAAATCAGTAGAGGGTAAAACACATGTATATAAAACTATAGTGAAAGTAGAAAGTGCTAAATACCATATAACAATACAAAGTGCTATTAATTTCAATGTTTTTGGTCAAAAATTTAATGAAAACTCGTATCTCCATTTTTTTGACTTGTAAATAAAGCTCGCTAGATATAATTGGCTATTTGAAGTTAGAAAGTCTGCAATTCCCTCATCCTAAATATCAATTCTTATTACACAACAACATAGAAAATAGCAAAAATTGAAATGAGTCAGTTGTAACCTCATAACAACAAACGTAGCAATAATCATCCTGAGAGTAACTGAGTTCTGCTTAGATAACTGAGGTATTTCTGTATTATATGTCGGGTGTTCTAAAATAGTGAATAATACATTTTGCCATTCGATTTTAAGACATAGATTACAACGCACAAGGCTGAGTGATCTTAGTGTTTTGGGGAACTGAATTAATTGTCATTATAAGAACAAAATTATTAATTTTAAATTATTAGAAATAAAAAAGGACTTGCCTGTTATAACACAGATTGCTAATATTTCCATTGCTTACAAGGAACATGGTCTTTACCAAGGTTAAAAGAAATTGAATTTCCTTCACTAAAGGCAATTAACACAAAAGAAATTCAACCCAAATGGAACTGGCACACAGAGGTGACATTATGATTGAATAGGATTTATGGTTAGGGGGCCTGGGTTCAGATCCCAGCTCTGTGGATTGGACAAGCCAACCAACAGACTGAAATCTACAAACCCACTTCACAAGGTTGATAACATTAAACAAAAGGGTGTTGGTAAAAGTACATTACAAACATTAGTTGTTTTGTATTTATCATTGTTTTTTCTCTGAAATTCTTGTATCTTACATTTAATATTTATCTTTATACCTAAATGGAGACTTTTTTTCCCACAAACATAATGCCCTCTGATTACTGCTGTCTTTATAGGAGGAGAAATCACCTGTCCTCCTACAGTTTGGTTTATCTTCATTAATTAATTCCAGAAGAGAAAGTATTTTGGGTTCTTATGTATTTTATTAATTTGTTAGGTATATCATAACAAAGTACCACAGACCGCATAGCTTAAAAACCAGAAATGTTATTTTCTTCCAGTTCCAGAGGCTGGAAATCCAAGTTATATGCTTTCACTATTTTTTTTTTTTCTTACCAGAAACATTGAAATTTTTATATGGCATTTGCCACTTTATAATTTCACTATGGTTTTGTATGTGCATGTGTTACCCTCTGTTGACTTGTAGATTCCTCGAGATCAAGATTCATGTCTACATATAAATGTATGTAAAATACTGGAAAGTATTTCTTACTTGAAGATATTCTGTTTTGTTCTATCTTTTAAAGTGGAATTATTGCCCCAAAGCACAATTTCTTTCAATAAGTCAAGAAAAAGAAGGCATCTATTCAAATAGCAAACAAATCAGCAGGCATCTAATGCCAGTCTAGTGCCCTCTGGAGATGCTCTATATTGGCTAGCAGTCTATTTTCTTCTAACCATATGGTTTCGTGCAGATGATTTAGCACGAAAATAGCCTTCTTCAGTGAATAGTGGTGCCGTGTGCAGAAAGCTCGCCCTTCCTTTTTTAACCTCTCACAGAGGTGTAACCCCGCAGGAAAGGCACCGTCCTCTAGCAGTAGTAAAAAACTGGATGCTATAGATTTGACAACTTACTGAAATGTCACGGAGAATCATTTTCTAAATAGAAATCCGGCATTCCTCTGTATTAAGGTTCAGAACTTCAGCAATGAAACGCAAGCTCTCTCTAGATATGTGGGGTTATTATTTCAACACTTTTTAGCATTTTAATATTTGATTCTGCTGGTCCATTAAACCAAGGCAAATGATGTAGCTTGCTATTTTTTTCTCCTTTTTCTTATCTGTTGTTTGTTTAAAGAACGGGGGCTTGTGGCGGATAAATACTGGAAGTATTTATTCACTGTATTGCCACAGAAAGGATACATATAATGCTATACGGTCCTAAATCTCCTTCTGGTTTTATCGCATATTCCTGTGAGACTGGGAGAAAATGAAATCTTTTCAAACCGTAGAATTTATGTTTATAAAATGGAGGCAGGTATAGGAAATTATAGTCAACAGCTAATAAGGAGATTAAATGTTAGAGCCAATGCTAAAAACTATGTCAACTTACAGTGGGCTGATTTCTAAATAGCAGGTCAAAGATCCTGATTAATATGTGTCATAGTACTATTCATTCATCCATTCACCAAATATGTTTTGTGAGGCATTATTCTACACTCTTGGGATAGGGATATACCAATGAATAAAATAAAAACCTTTGCCCTCATAGATTTTATATTTAAATAAGAGGAGATCTGCAACAAAAAATAAATACAAATACATAAATGCTATAGTTATGTTAGAATGACAAAAAGGAAAGAGGAGAGCCAGTTAAGGTAAATTGGGCATTAATTGGGCCTTGGGCATTGAGCAAGTTAATGCATTGGACATTTGGACTTGAATTTTAAATGAATGGTCAGATAGGGCCTCAAAGGCAGTCGTAGGCCATACCATTTTAATAATAGAATAAATAATGCCTAAAATGAATCATTTTCTTTTTTTTTTTTTAAAATAATTATGGTTTTTCCATTTCTTTTTTCCAGGGATTGTTTTTTGTTGTTGTTGTTGTTGTTGTTTGGTTTTAAAAAATTAATTAATTAATTAATTTATGGCTGTATTGGGTCTTCGTTTCTGTGCGAGGGCTTTCTCTAGTTGTGGCGAGCGGGGACCACTCTTCATCGCGGTGCGCGGGCCTCTCACTATCGCGGCCTCTCTTGTTGCGGAGCACAGGCTCCAGACGCGCAGGCTCAGTAATTATGGCTCACGGGCCCAGTTGCTCCGCAGCATGTGGGATCCTCCCAGACCAGGGCTCGAACCCGTGTCCCCTGCACTGGCAGGCAGACTCTCAACCACTGCGCCACCAGGGAAGCCCAAAATCATTTTCTTATTAATTCTTCTTCCTTAAAAATAAAATCAGTTTTCAGAGTCGAGTATGAAAAGTTTAGCAAAACACAGTTAGCATTTAAGATATTTGATTCCATAGCATATTTCTTTGTACATGTGTTTAATAAATGGTGGTGCTTTACTACTGTAGTTTTCCTTTGTCCCTGTCTGAGAAACCTGATTTGAACTAGCTAACTAGTTTCCCATCTCTCTCTCCTAACTTTAAACCTGCCCCTCACAGTTCAGTTCTACATCTTTAGACATGAGAATGTCAGATACTGCAAAAATAAAACAAGACATTTCTTTTTTCTTCCAGGCAACTCTCTGTAGTCTTTGTTCATTTCTGTCTAGATGTCATGTGACATAAAAGGAAAAGAAGGCCAAACTTCAAAATAAACATTATCAATAGTAATGTGCTATCGAATAATCCCAAGGTGCATATTCTTCCAGGTTAATTTGCTCTTAGCAATGCTGGTGCCACCAATTCAAGTTTTTGTGGCTAGGTCTTAAAAGGAAATCCCTAAGCCTAGGAAATGTTAGCAAAAGGGCAGAATTGTATTTTTAACGAGAGAGGCAAAGCAAGATAAAAAAGCACAAAGGCAGAGAGGGTACTTTGCAAATATATAGTGCTCTATGAAGCTGGCAAAACATTATGAGACATCTAATTTCAGCTGTCAAAGGGGCTCACATTGATTTTTGTGTTCATTGTGTGTACTCTTAGGGTCCTCTAAATGGAGTCTTATTTATTTGGCTCTTCTATAACCTATCTTTCTCAGGGGAAAGTTAATAGTACTTTCTAGTAGGAAAATAGGAGCTTAGTTTAGACTGGAATAGTTGAGAGTCCATTTTGCTTCTGTTTAGATTCAAGAAAATGAAAAGGCTTAGACTTTGTCAAGGTAAAGAAATCAACAGAAATCCAGGAACCCTAAATCACTGCTCTAAATGCACACGTTTTTGTCCTCCTGCTACATGCTTTTGTTAGTATCTGATCCATCTCTTTTCAGCCTCCCCAACCCCTGATTGCACAAAACTACTTCTGAGAATGAAAGGAATATCATGACTCAGTTAAAAATAGTTCTTTTGTAAGAAAGCATTTAAAAGCTGGCCAAAAATTAAACCCAGACCCTGACCAAAAGAATCTGTTTAGAAAATATAATCTGTACTAGGGATGACTCAGCTCTGTTGTCACAAAATATTCCTTTCCTAAAATACCTTGGCACTAGCTTATTAAAACAAACCATTTTACTATCTTACTTTCACAGTATGACTTAGTTATTCTAATGGTACTTATAAATAGAAAATGTAATTGTTTTCCTTTGGGCATTATATTTTCTTTTGTCATTTTATATTAAGTCTGTTTGTTGCAGACTGCAGGGTTTTGTCTTTAGAGCTCTTGTAATGGGTTTAATGAGTTATTTCAACTTCTGATTTGTGTACAGTGTAATCCCAAATATTACACTTTAGAATCTAATCATGCTTCCACTGGTCTAATTGTCTAAAGATAAGACATGTCAAGTGATATTTTACAGTTTAACTACACCAGGAGGAGAATAATTTTGTAAAGCTCCAAAAATGATTGCTTTTCTGCAATCAACCAAACCTTCAGATTGGTGGGAGTATGAGTAACCACTGTGTTTACTAAGTCAAAATGTTCAATCTGTGAGTACTGATACATATACATATCTGGAACAGGGCAGTTTGGGAGTTTGCATTACATCATTCAGATCCCCAAATGTCTGTTTCACATGCTCTGTAGTATAACCCACTTGAGTGGATTCGGAACAAATTTCATGATGATAGACAATGTAGAGAAATCTCTCAGAATTCCTTCATTGGGTATCCCAGAAATCTTAAAAGGCTGCTAATTTGGGGGAAACATTCCCAATTTCACAGATACAGTAGGACCTGTTTTAAATGCATAACAATTCTAGAATGTCAGAAGAGACATCTTGGGGATGACATGTTGGCCCTTTGAATGCAGCAACTCCTAGGACAAGGGTGATATGCAGAAATCTTGGGAAAGGGAGATAAAATAGATAGTGTGGAAGAAGTAGTAAGTGAAGTCCAGTACTTGATGACTGAAAAAATAAGCCTACTTTTTCCTTAATGAGGCAAACTTCTGCAATCTTTACCTCAAAAACCATACCATACCAGTAGCCAGGCCTAGAAGAGGACAAAGAACTATCAGTAGCATCCAGATGGCTGGACCAATATAAGATATCTTTTTCCTTCCTAGCATTTAAAACTCTATGTGAAACTTTGTCATGACAATAAGGATCATTTCATTTGTGCTTTGCAGAGACATTTAAGGAAGAAGGTATGGGAACTGATGCACCTACAATGCATGAGTGCTTTTATATGCATTACCTAATTTCATCCTTAGATTAACTCCCTGAGCTAAGTACGGTTTCCTTTAGGTTAGAAATGAGGAATATGACGCTCAAGATCATGTAAATTGACCAGTGACAGGCCTCAAAACTGCTGCAGCTAATCATAACCCTGGTTATAAAAGCGTACTCCTTCTACCTCAAAATGCTGTACTGTGCTCAGAACTTGGTTTAGATTAAGTTATTTATGTCACACAGCAAGCTGTGACAAAGATATCATGTCTTATTACTATCCCGTATTATCCTCATTTTATAGAAGAAGAAACAATTAGAGGTTTAAAGGAGTGGTTCCCCAAACTCACTCACCATCAGAATCGCATGAAAAGTTTTAAAAGATCTTGACTCAAGGGATCTATGTCTATTCTTTTCTAATCAGTCTTTACCAAAGCCCAGGGACTTTTAGTCTTGTACAATTCTTCAGGTGACTCTAACATACCATTAGGGTTCAGAAATACTGATCAGTGGACACTTTTAATAGTTGGAAGAGCAGGGGCTTGAACCCTCATCTGTCTATTTTTTCCTACTATGTGAAGCGGGGACATAGGTTAGATTTACATGTTACTATCAATCTATTGACACTAACTTAACTCTTACAATAATGCTCAGTGGTAAATATCTACCTGCTGGTGCTTAATGGCCACACATACAATGACATGTTGTATTATTTATTGTTGCATAACAATTTTACTGCAAACTTATCAGCTTAAAATAACACACATAGGGGCTTTCTACTTCCAGGAAGATAGAGTAGTTGTATATTTTTTCCTATCCCTTCTGCTAAGTAAAAGTAAAATACCTGGACATTTATATATAAAGCAAACATCAGACTGAAAGGTAGAAGACAGACTAGCTTGGGAACTCAGGTCCTAAAGAATGACATGGTTGTGTGTTTTCTAGGTTTCCTTTTGTTTCTGTGTTTGTTTTTTTAAGATGCCATTGTTTATTCCCCAACATGATCGTTTATAATTTAATCATGTTCTCTTTTTAAAAACAGCTTTATGGAGATATAGTTCACTTGCCATACAATTAACCCATTTAAAATGTGCAATTCAGTAATTTTTAATATACTCACAGATACGTGCAGCTATCACCACAGTGAATTTTAGAATACTTTCATTGCTACAAAGAGAAACCCCATATCATCTAGCTATTATCCCCTACTTCCTTATCCCCTGAGCCCTAAGAAACCACTATTTTACTTTCCTTCTCTATAGACTTGCCTATTCTGGATATTTCATATGAATGAAATAATATATGTTTTTTGTGACTGGCTTCTTTCACGTAGCATAATGTTTCATTCATAGTGTGGCATATATCAGTACTTCACTCTTTTTTTTTTTTTAATGGTTGAAGTGTATGCCCTTGTATAGATACATATGTTTATCCATTCATTTCTTGATTAACATTTAGTTTGTTTACGCCTTTGACTAATATGAGCAATGCTGCTAGGAAAATTCATGTGCAAGTTTTCTTTGGAACACAATTCTGGTTTCAATTCCTTGGAGTATATACCTAGGAGTGGAATTACTGGCTCATATGGTAATTCTATTTTTGATTTTTTTTGAGGAACTACCAAATGTTTTCCATGTCACCTGCACCACTTTACATTCTAACTGGCAACGTATGACATTTCCACTTCTCCATATCATCACCAACACTTGTTTTTGTCTATTACTGCTACTACTACTACTACTACTACTACTACTGCTACTACTACTACTACTACTACTACTACTACTACTACTACTACTGCTACTACTACTACTACTACTACTACTACTACTACTACTACTACTGTCCTAGTGGGTGTGAAGTGGTATCTCACTGTGGTTTTGATTTGTATTTCCCTGATGATTAATGATGTTGAGCATTGTTTCATGTGTTTCGTTGGCCATTTGTATATATTTGGAAAACTGTTTATCCAAGTCCTTTACCCATTTTTAAATTGGGTTGTCTGTATTTTTGTTGTTGAGTTGTAAGAGCTCTTCATGTATTTTGAATACTAGCAATATCTTATGAGACATATAGTTTGGAATCAAACTAGGAATTGATAGGAAAAAATAGGAAAATTCCCAAGTACGTGAAAAACTAAACAGTGCATTTCTAAATAATTTATAGATAAAGGAGAACATCTTAAGAGGAATTTTAAAATATACATTGAGCTGAATGAAATGAAAATACTGCATACTAAAATTTGTGGGATACAGCTAAATCAGTGCTGAGAGGGAAATTTGTAGCACTAAATGAATATGTTAGACAAGAGTCAAAGTCTCATCTATAATCTAACCTTCCCCCCAAAGAACCTAGAAAAAGAAGAGCAAAATAAACCCTAAAGTAAGCATAAGGAAAGAAATAGAGATGAGAGCAAAAATCAATAAAATTAATTGAAAACAAAAAAAAAAAAACAATAGAAAAAAATCTGTTACCCAATTATGCAAAGAACTCTTAAAAATCAACAATAAGAAAACAATCCAATTACACATGAGCCAAAGACCTTAAGAGACAGCTCATCAAGGAGGATATACAGATTGCAAATAAGCATATGAAAAGATGTCCAACATCATTTGTTACCAGGGAAATACAAATTAAAACAACATTGAGATACAACCACAAACCTACTAGAATGGTCAAAATCCAGAACACTGGCAATACCAAATGCTGGCAAGGATGTGGAGCAGCATGAACCCTCGATCATTGCTGGTGGGAAAGCAAAATTGTACAGACTCTTTGGAAGACAGTTCGGCAGTTTCTCATAAATCTAAACATGCTCTTACTATGTAATCTAGCAATTGTGTTCCTTGGCATGTACCCAAAGGAGCTGAAAATTTATGACCACACAGAAACCTGCATATGAATGTTTATGGCAACTTTCTTTACAATTGCAAAAACTTGAAAGCAAACAAGATGTCCTTCAGAAGGTGAAAGGATAAATATATTGTGGTACATCCAGACAGTGGAATATTATTCAGCACTGAAAAGAAATGAGCTATCAAGCCACGAGGAGACATGGTGGAAACTTAAATGCATATTACTAAGTGAAAGAAGCCAATATGCAAAGGTTGGCTTTTCATATACGGTATGATTCCAACTATATGACATCTGGAAAACTATGATGACAGACAGTAAAAAAGATCAGTAATTGCCAAGAGTTGTCGGGGCGCTGGGGAGTTAATAGGTGGGACACTAAGGATTTTTAGGGAAGTGAAAATACTTTGTATTATACCATAATGATTGGGAAGTGAAAATACTTTGTATTATACCATAATGATTGATGCATGTCATTAGACATTTGTCCAAATCCATAGAATGCACAATACCAAGACTGAACAGTAATGTATACTATGAATTTTGAGTGATTATGACATGTCATTGTAGGTTCAGCAGTTCTAACAGCTGGTGGGGGAGGTTGACAGTGGTGGAGGCTATGCATGAGTGGCAGCAGGGACTATATGGGAAAGCTCTGTACCTTCCCCTCAATTTTGCTGTGAACCTCAAACTGTTCTAAAAAAGGCTTAAAAGAAATGAACCTTGACCTAAGTCTCACACCATCTACAAGATTAACTCAAAATGGATCGTGGGTTTAAATAAACATAAAACTATATCACTTTGAGAAGAAAACATACGAGGGGATCTTCAGGATACAGGGTTAGGCAGATCGTTTTTAGACTTGACACCAAAAACACAATCCATAAAAATGAAAAATAGATAATTTGGACCTCTTCGAAATGAAAAATGTTGTTCTGGGTAAGACTCCGTGGCTTGGATTTTCATCCTCTTAAGAGATTGGGAGAAAATATTAGGAAACCATATATCTGACAAAGGCATAGCATCTGGAATATATAAAGAACAATCGACATTCAAACAAGCAAGCAAATTAACCCATAGAAAATTGACAATGGGCAACTGCAAAATGGAAATAAAGAGATATTTCACTGAAGTGGATATACAGATGACAAGGAAGTACATGACAAAATGTTCAACATCATTAGACATTAGGGAAATAAAACCAAAAAGAAATACCACTGCTCACCAATCAGACTTAAAAAAAAAATGACCATATTAAACGCTGGTAGGAATGCAGAAAAACCGGATCATGCATACATTGCTGGTGGGAATGTAAAATAGTACAGCCACTCTGGAAAACAATTTGGCAGTTTATTTTTAAAAAAAAACACTAAATATGCAGCTACTATACAACCTAGCAATTGTACTTCTGGGCATCTATCCCCCAAAAATGAAAACTTATGTCCACCAAAGCCTGTGCTGAATGTTTATAGACTCTTTACTTGTAATAGCCAAAAACTGGAAACAATCCAGATGTCCTTCAAGGAGGGATGGTTAAACAAATTGTGGTACTTTCATACCATGAAATCAAGACATGAAACAACCTGAGTGAATCCCCAGGGAATTATGCTGAGTGGAAAAATACAATCCAAAAAGTTTACATAATGTGTGATTCCATTTACATAACATTTTTAAATGACAAAATTATACAAATGGAAAATGTATTAGTGGTTGCCAAGGGTTAAGTAGGGGTTGAAGGTGGAAGGGAAATGACCATGGCTGTAATGGGGCAGCATGAGGATTCTACGGTGATGGACAGTTTTGGTACCTTGACTGTGTCATTGTCAATTTTCTGGTTGAGATACTATACTAGAGCTTTGCAGAAATGTTTACATTAGGGAAAACTGGGCAAAGGGTACAGAGGATCTCTCAGCAGTATTTCATACAACTATAAGGGAATCTATAATTATCTCAACATAAAATTTTAAGTAAATATTCATGTTTATTAGCTCACATTTTCTGTGGGTTAGGGGTCCAGGAATAGCTAGCTCGGTCCTCTGCAGGAGGACGAAGTGTCAGGCAGGACTGGGTTCTCATCTCAAAGCTTGACTTGGCATGAATGTGCTTCAAACTCAGGTAGTTACGGGCAGCATCTGCTTTTTGTGAATTGTTAGACTAAGGGCTTCAATTTTTGCTGGCTGTCAGTCAGAGGCCATCTTCAGTACCTTGCCAGGTGGGTTTCCCCAACATGGCCATTTGCTTCATCAAAACTAGCAAAGGAGAGAGACTCTTAGCTGGACAGATGTCATAGTCTTACGTAGTCATATAATCATGGGAGTGACATCGCATCACATTTTCCATGTTCTATCGGGTAGTCCCATAACACTCAAGGGGAGGGGTTGCACAAGGTCATGAGTACCAGGAGGCAGGAATGATTGGGACTTTCTGAGTCCTGGACATATGCTGATACACATTCCTTTCAAAAATCATTGGTTTTTGTTTAATCGGGAGTATGTTTACTGCTTTCTTAAATACTTGGCAGCTGTATAACATGATTTAAAATATTATCAGCTATGTTCTACATTTATAATAGAAATAGAACTGAAAGAGACTGAACATTTTTACCATAGGAAGTAAGATGTATTCAAACAGGCTGGGAAATATTACGTCTTATTTACATTAGATATTTTTAGACTATATGTTAAATCTTTTGGACATCTAGAGAACTAGTTATATTGCTGTGCTTGTAACTTAGTAACCTGAAGAGTTAATGTAATATCCCAAAAGGCAACATTATTATTTACGCTTTGGATGAAACTTTTATTGTCTTTTCAGGAAACTTCTTAGTTGCCTTGAAAAGCTTAGAAATCTTTTCAAAATAGAAAAATATATTCCACATGACATCTTTTGTAGAGTGAATCCATTCAACTTCCCAGTGACCCAGTAAATATATTCAAAGTACAAATCACTAATTAATACTTTTCAGATTTTTTGTAAAAAATTGCATTGTTGACCTCTTTTTATATACTGGAATATTTATTAGAAATATTAAAATATTTCCTTTTTAGAAAATTAGGATATGACACTTTCATTCTTCTTGTACTTCTTTTGTGCCCCAGGGTTTCTTAAATATTCCTTATGGTACTTCTGAAAATAATTTTCAGATTAATGCTGAAATAATGTAGATCATCTGGAAGTAATAATGATGATAAAACCATCATCACCATTATCATCACATGAATAATATATGGGTAGCTCTAATCTCTGTAACAAAAAAATATGTGAGATCAGAAATGAACAACTCCCTCTGCTTTCCTGCTCCTCGAAAAAGAAGAAAAAAAATGTTCTCCTCCCTCTAGCATATTTGGAGAGAAAGAGATTTGTCTTATATCTCTGATGAGTCATTCCCCATATGGTCCTTGCTTCCCTGGTCTAGCCATGCACACTGAAGCTCAGGCTGCTTTGCTCTGAGCCAAACACTGGCCCCTTTTGCATCATCCCTCATGGCACCACTCAACCAAGACTGCTGATGGGAACCGTCTTGTACTAAAATTTGGGAGATAATAGGGGCATTTGTCACACATTAGTGAACAAAGAACGACTTATAATTGTGATAGTCAGGGTTCTTAAAAGATTTTTAGCTTTCTCTGAGTTGGAGAATGTGTCTTTGACCAGTATTCTTATCTGACCTCTGCCTTTGTCTGACCTGTCTATCTCCTGTTTCAGCTGCCTGGAGGAAACTCCCAGATGTGTTTCTTTATTCTTCAGAGCACTCTACTATCCTCCTAGGTCACATCCGTAAGGCCTTGGCTTTCATAATTCTGAAAGCGCCTATCTAGATGTTTTACTGAGTAAGAATAGTTCTCTGTTTAAAAATAATTCTGGTATCTTCCCAAGGCATCTAACTCAAACTCTTGGTAGGTTTAAAAAGAACAACTTTCCATCCAGCTTCGTAATAATAACCACTACCATTCACTGAGACATAAAATACTCATAATTATCATTTATTGAGCTCTTCCAACATGCTATGGACCTTGACCATCCTATGTGTTTTACACTTTACATATTTTGAGTCATTTAATTCTCAAAATAACTCCATTATTGTGCCATTTTACAATATAGTGATTGTGAGAAGAGGCTGTATGTTTTAAAAGCATGTGTATCCTAACAATACTACCAGATAAAAACTTTAATATCCCAAGGTTTCAAGAGTAGGGGACTCCCATATATGGAGTTTTGATAATTTTCCAGCTAAGTGGGAGAGTCAGGTGTTAATGGCTACAGAATCTCCCAAATTAATCACAAATTAATATACAAATCTGGATTCCTTTGAAGAAAGCTGTACACTTTTGTGATATTATCTGTTGTGGTAGCTAGAATAATGCCCCCACCCCCCGCCCAGATATCTACCTCTTAATTCCAGCAGGAACCTATGAATAAGTTAGATTACACGACAAAGGGAAATTAAGATCATAGATGGAGTTAAGGTTGCTAATCAACTGATCTTAAAATAAGAAGATTATCCTTGATTATTCAGTGGGCCCAATGTCATTACAAGGGTCTTTTAAATGTGGAAGATGGAGAGAGAAGAGTCAGTGTCAGAGTGATTTCATGTAAGCAAGACTTGACTGGCCATTACTGGCTTTGAAGATGGGAGGAGAACTTGAGTCAAGGAACATAGGCAGCCTCAAGAAAATGGAAAAGGTGAGAAAATAGAATCTTTCCTAGAGCCTCCAGAAAGGAAGACCACCCTGCTGACACCTTAATTTAACCCTATGAGATACAGTTTTGGACTTCAGACTTCCAGAAATATAAGATAATTCATTTGTATTGCTTTAAGCTACTAAATCTGTAATTGATTACAGCAGCAATAGGAAACTAATTCATCTGTTTTGACTTTTTATTATCTCTTAGTCCACTGTTCCCAGCTTGAAAATTATTATGTTTGATTGATGTGTCAGTTGACACATGATACGACACTATCTCTGTTTGACAGTTTTCCTTCCCCTTGACACTTCCAAGTAGCAGAACTTGTATTTTTGTTCCTTCTTGATCCTAACAAATTTCAATGTCCATTTTATTTGTCCTTAAAAAAACCAACTCATTCTTCTTTGGAATTTAGGCTTCCATACTTTATTTTAGCCAAGGGAAAAGAAGGTATGGCAACAAAAGTTTCTTTAGATGGATGAAGCCCAGAGGAGGTGAAACATAAAAATTGAGTGAGAGTTTTTTTAGGTAGAAGTTGTTTAAATAAAGCAGAGGGAGTGGGGGTATAGTCAAGGCAGCCAAGTGCAATAACATGGTCCAAAAAACAAACACTCAGAGTGGAAGATTACTGGAACAGACACTGTAAATGAGGCAGGGGTGAGAGATGAGATTGGAAAGGATCGTAAGCTAGATTATAAAGGGGTTTGAATATCCTTCTAGGAAATTTGGATTTTATCTTGGAGGCTGTGGGGGATCTGGGAGAATATTTAACCAAAAAGGAACTTGATCATGGTTGAGTTTGGAAAGTAAAGGGTGGAGACAAGGTAGTGAATGGAATTATGATGCAAGACAAGCCTAGAGGCAGGGAAAGGAGTCAAGAGGATTTTGGGTACACTAGGGAAAGGGTAACAGTAGTTACAACACATAGTGGTGGCCCTGGGGATTGAAAGACGTAGAGAGATTGGAAAGATATCAAGAAGACAGAAACAGTAGTACCTGTTGACTAAATATGGGCTGTGAGAATGCAAAAGAAATTATGTTGGTGCCATAGACAACAAGATGTATGATAAGTATGTTCACCAATCTAGTGAATATAACAGATTTATAGAGATAAAGGTGTCGTGTCTGGTTTTGGTTGAATTTGAGTTGCTCTGAATCATTGTGTTAGAAATGTGAATCACTATCACTTTTTCCTGGATTTTTACTCTGTGTTCCTGTTGTGTCCTGCTGAGTTTTCAGGACCTAGTTCTTGCAAGCTGTTAAATGATCAAAGTCTTCCTTTGGCATGTGTTGTCCTAGACTCTGCCAAGTAATCTGTGACCATGTGCAGACCTCTTTTATTATTTCAAGTCCACTTTTGTGACTCGTTAGCAAATTAATTAAACAAAATAATTAAACATTGAAACATCATAAAGACATAGTGGGGAACCACTTGGAGACTTGATATTTAATAAAGAAGTAGTGGTACAAAATGAAAGTTTAAGAAATAACAAAATGATACAGCTGAAGCAAATATGATAGACAGTGACATCACAAAGGCTGTAAGAGGTCAATATGACATTTGGGACAATTGCTGAAAAGATTTTATTGACTGCTTCAATATTGTGCTTCAGCCATAACAAAAATCTGTGAACGATTTAATAATGTCAGATCAATGACAATAGAACCTGTTAATCTACTGTTCTGTTTATTGAGTTGAATGGGGCAATTATTTGCACCTCATAAAGTAAAAATAAATTGTAATTGGAATTGTTCTAGTATTAAAGGCTTCTTGTTAATATTTATTGAGGATTACCTACTAACATCTAGTTCTGTGCTGAATGTGGTGGAAAAATTAAGAAAAGTATAATACGGGATCCCTGTGCCCAGTGAGCTGATATATCTCTTAGGAGAGACTAGATTAACAAGTATAAGAAACCATTAAAATTATTTAAAAAATTAAATAAAATCAATTATCTATGTTTTATATATGAAGAAATCAATAAATGCTAGCTAAATTCACCTCTAGTATTTTTTTTACTATTATGACAATTCCAGAGAGCAAAATATTATTTACTCTATGGAAATGGTATAACTCCTTGAAAAAATATTTCCTATATATTGCTTGGAAGATTGTAAAGAGTAAGGATTACGTGTTGTTTAGCTAACCAACCAATGTATCAAAAAGGTACATCTACTAATTGCTGATTGTGACATTTCCAGCATGTAACTTTTGTGTAATTCAGGAATATCCTGTATAAATGAGAGGGACGTGATGCTAATTGAGGTTTGGGGCCTTTGAAAATCTCCCTTTATAAACAACCCCAGAGCAATGACTTCCTACAAGGGACAGTCTAGGAGAGCCTGTCTAACATGTTAGTCTCTGCTCTGTAGAGCAAATCCTTTTCATGCCTTAAAAAAGATTGTTTTTTGATATAAAGGCACATTTAATCAGACCTTTGAAAGTTTGAAAAGTGTCTGTGAAGGTTTGCTTCTCAGTGGATTGGAAATCTATTAGTATATAGCCAAGAGGTCACTGAATAGCAGAAATAAGATTTTTCAAGGGTTCCGATGCAAAATCTGATGGGACATACCAAAGTACTGTATTTTTAAAAGCATAGCACTGAAGCTCTTCTAACAAAAATAAGACTAACAAAATACATGCTCATGAGCGTATTGCTGTGGTCATGCTTCCTCCATGTTGTAGTAAAAGTTAACCAACCTTGCAGACATTTGAAAAAAATCTGGGAACTTATAAAAAAAATATTACCATCTAGGAAATATTTTAGTGGCATTGGGCATAATATTTAATGATTCTGGCTTCTTCCAAACCCATTATGAAACAAAGTATGTGCTTTATTGTCTGTCATTTAGTTGAGTTGTATTTCTGTACATTTATAAGCCATGTTCGTAATGATGTTTTACCAGCCCACAAGACATAGTAATGCCTTTTGTATCTTCTTTCATTTGGTTTGATGCTGCTAATTTCTAAAGTGGTGTCCCTATTTTTTAGTTTAATTCCATTTCCATCAGTTTTCCACTCTGCCATCACAGTAAAAACTCTTTAAAATGCAAAGCAAATCATGTTACCTACTGCTTCAAATCCTGCAACGATCACTGTTACCAGGAGGATAAAATCCAACACGAGAAGCTATGAAATGACTAGGGCAAATTACTTGGACAAGCAATCAGTGTATGTACAACAGCTGCCATGCTGGCCGCCACACTGGTCCCCCCAACACAGGAGGAGTGGTGCAACCATCAAAGTGAGATAGCAATTGGGAGATGACAGTTTCTAAGGTACATGTATTTTTATGCCAAGAGTCCAGGTTAAGCAAATTCACCCCATAAATAAAATTTTGCCCAATGTCTCATATAATTAGAATATACTTATTTATAATTTGTACTCAAATTCAAGAAGAGTTAAGTTTGCTTATAATAATATATTTTACAAAGAACTGTTAAAATGGAGATAAAAAGAAAGATGAGAAATCATGTATAATATAAGACAGAGGATATTACTTCAGTTACCTTTTTGTTAATATACCCCGATTCCTCCGTGTTTCTCTAATCCTGGATATTGAGTGCTACAAGTAGATATGTCTTCCTTCTCATTTTTCCTAATTTTATTCTCCAGAAGTGGCATCCCTTTGTACTTAGTTATTCCTGTTTACTTCCAATTTCCTCTGTGCTAACTCCTTCCTTTCAAAACTTGGGGTCCACCTTCTTACATGAATAAGTGTCATTACTCTCCACAGATACTACCTCTTTTGAGCTTCTTTCTTCTCAAAGTCACTAAATCTCACAATATCAGTAAAACTGTTCAGTATTCTCAAGGGAGAACCTAGGATTTTTTTTTCTTTAATAAAATTCAGGCACTCTACTTATAGCACTTTCTTTGCTATTTTGAAGTTACCGACCTACTTCCCAGAGAAGGTTTTAATTCTTCTTTCCGCACTGATTTCAACATTTGTTTCATAGTCCTTTATTCTATTCTGTATTTTGACTTTGTATCTGAGACTTCTAATTATCTCCCAATTATGCAGACTCCCAATATGCAGTCTTTACTTCTTCTTTTTAATAAAGAACCTGATTAGATTTACCAGAACACAGTCAGCCAGCCAGAGACTATATATCTCAGCCTTCCTTGCATCTGGTCAGTGGGCTATGAGCATAAGAGCTGCCCCACTTCCAGATCAGCTGCTTGCCTAAAGCTTCCCCTTTGCTTCTTGCAAACTGGTTCATGAACCTGATGGAGAGAGAACTTGGACTCTTTGGAAAAGGAAAACACCCTAGGGGATGGTAGAGGAACAAAATAGAGAGAACCTGAATTTCTGGATTACTTTGTGGAGTTAAGCTCCCAACAATACCTGACTGTAAGTTTAGGGAGTAGTATACTTAGTGAGTGTATTTGGGGGCCTGTTGTAAAAGCAGCTTAGCCTGTACCCAACATAACTGACAAAGCATCTTGATGATAGTTCTAAAACCTCTGAGAATATGTTCCTTCTATCCAAAGACTACCATTTCTTTTTCCATCTCAGCCACCCATATATTTTAGTAATCTCTGTACTCCAAGAAGTGAAATATCAAAATCCCCTCTCCGGTTGTGATCTATGTACCTTAATTGTTATATACTTTAACTCTCTTCTTAGCACCATAATTCTACACTGACTTGCCTCTTTATCTACCTGGATGCCAATTGAGGAGGAATATCAAGAAATAGAGTAGTCAAGGGAGAAAAAGTAAGCATCTGTTTGAAAAAAGAGGGAGGAGGTATTTACCAATATCACATGCTGCTGAAAAGTCAGGTAAAATGAAATGTGCCCATCAGAGGAAGGTTGTAGATGGATGTAGAAAGTTCAGGGATGTGGTGAGTTTAGTAGTTGGATTACTTGGAGGAATAAGTAGATATAGATGATGTCATTAATTCTAGAGATCTGTAAATGAAGGGGAAGAGCAAGTGAAAACTAATAAATCTTACTCTGTATCACATTTCAATCACGGAATTCCCTTACTTTCCTTACTCTTTAACTCCATTTTTGTTTCCCCTGCTTTTTCCTAACACTTATTTTTACCCGGTCGGTGACCTTGTCTCCCACCTGATTCAGAAGACTGGAATGGTCTGTTGGATCAGATTTCACTGCTCTCAATTATTTCCTTCTCTTTCGCTTAGAAATGTTCTCCATGTATGTGTCAACTGAAAAAAATGTTCAACCTAAAAGTTGAGAGTTATGTTTTATTTGGCAGACATTCTTAGGACTTCAAGCCTCAGAGGAAGCATCTCAAGTAACCAGAGAAAACTGCTCTGAAGAGGTGAGAGGAGAGCTAGGAAATATAGGAGTTTTGCAACAAAGGGCAGGTAGTCGGAAGGACAAAAGATTATTGTTAATTAAAGAAAACCAAATAAGTTAAGGAATTTAGTGCTTTTCTATGTATAGGAAGATGCAAGAGTCTGGACTCACTGAAATCATTCCTTTGGTATGCACCCTCAGCTATCTGGGGCCAGCATCCTGTGCTTTCACATCCTGAGTTTTCTCAAGCTGCACCTTTGGGGTGGCTGCAGTCTGATGACTGCTAGATGGCAGGTATTCTTTGTTTCCTTCCTAAGTTTCCCCAGGGCTCACCATCAAGTGACTGCAATTGCTGATGCCTGGGACATCTTTTGTTTACTGATATGGCAGACGATATTTTATTTCTCATATGTATAATCTCACTCTTCATTTCCTTTTGCTTTGAAGAAGCATCCCTCCCTTGTTCTTCTACAGTCCACAACTGTAAGCATGATTTGTTTTCAACCACTTCCTTAGACTTTGACCTCTCTCCATCCCCAGGCTATCCTTCTATATTGACGCCCTTCTCTTTGCCTGTAGTAAAAAATTCATGTCTCTTCATCCTAAATAAAATTCTTACCTCAACCTTGATCGCTTTCAAGCTGCTTCCCTCTCCTTTCTTTAGTTATCAAACTTGTTGCAAGAAGAGCTATGACTTGTTGCTTCCTTTTCTCTCACTATTCCAGAGTGCCATGTGACCTGGCATCTTTTCTAATGTTCTCTCTCAAAAATTACAGTGATCTCCTAATCATCAAACAGTATCATCTGTCATTATCTGCCTTAGCCATTCTGTACGCTTCTTTCTTTTTGCCTTTTTTGTCCAAATTTTTAAAAATTTAAACTTAATTTCTTTGTCAATAGAAATAATATCTACTTACTGTAAAAAATTTTGTAATATGCATAAAGTCATTAAAGTGACTCATAACATCAAAAATAACCACTGGTAAGGTTATTATAAATGGTTTTGGTTTTCTTTGTAATCTCTCATCTGATCTATTTTAAAAAAATGTTTCCATGGTTCTAAAAATTTTTACTGTGTGTTTTTAAGGTAAAAATATATAAACTCAATTCTACCAAGTACATTGTTAAAACACGTTATTCATTTTTATTTAGTATAAGAAATAATGATGTATACTAAATCTGCCAGTGATATGGTATATCTGTCAGTTACCCTTGAATTAATACAGATATTTTATACATTGTTGTCATTTAATATGAGCATAATATTCATCCCTATTGCCTTCATTTATATTATGGCTTTCATTTATAAAATGTGACTTTATACATTTGATGAAACTTAAATCATACATTGTCTATTATTAATACTGTCACTCCTGATGTTTTAAAATTCTGTTTATGTAGATTTGCCCATAGTTTTAATTCTATTTGCATACCATTTTGTATCATTTCCTTTCATCCACTTATTCATTAATTCCCTCAAATAATATTTATTTTTGTGTCAATGTTGTGTCTTGTACTAATGATATAATGGTGTATAAGACAGGCCCAGTGCTTGCCTTCAGAGGGCTTATAGTCTAGTGGGTGATACAAATAAGTAAACAGATGATTATAGTACAATTGATAAGGATAGTAATGGGGAAATTCTGTGTGCTTTGAAAACATGCAATGTGTCTCTGAGCTAGAATTGAAAGAGTAGGAAAAGGTTTCTAGAATGGGGACAATAGGAAGAACTCAGAGCAACAGGTAGGGAATAGAACAGTAAACACCACACAATACATGATTACCCTCTCAACTGTGTAAAGAAAGTTGGGCTTTATACTAAGGACAAAGAGAAACAAACCATGAATCAAAGCCTTTCTTCAAAGGAATGAAAAGATGAAAGTGGCACTTCAGAGAAGATCATTCTGGTTGCATTGTGGAGAAGACTTGGAGAAATGCAAGATCAGATGCTGGGAAAACTGTAGGAGGCTATTCAAGTAATCTAGAAGGGAAGTAATTATGCCCTAAGCTAAGTGGTGGCTCTGGGAATGGAGAGAACTGAAACATTTGAGAGATATGTAGGAGGAAGAATTTTATCTAAATGAAGATTTTGTTAGTGGTTGAATATATGAGTCTGGAGCTTAGGAAAGAGACCTAAGCAGGAGACCAGGATTTGAGTGTCATAAGCATGTGTGGTAGATATTCATTGGAGCCTTGTGGCTGGATGGATAAGCACATCCAAGGAAAGTGTGTAGAACCGAGGCTCTAAGACAAAATCCCAGGGAGGGGCAACATATAAGGATTTAAGGCAGTGGAACTCAAGGCAGAGAAAGGAGTGGAGGTGGTAAAGCGAGCTGAGGATTCCTAGGGCTAAGAGTATGCCCATGGAAAGAGTGGAGAGTGTATGGCTTAAAACAAAGAGCACAGGACTTCCCTGGTGGTGCAGTGGTTAAGAATCTGCCTGCTAATGCAGGGGACACGGGTTTGAGTCCTGGTCCGGGAAGATCCCACATGCTGTGGAGCAACTAAGCCCATGCACCACAACTACTGAACCTGCGCTCTAGAGCCCGTGCTCTGCAACAAGAGAAGCCACTGCAATGAGAAGCCCATGCACCACAACGAAGAGTAGCCCCTGCTCACCGCAACTAGAGAAAGCCCGCGTGCAGCAACGAAGACCCAACACAGCCAAAAAAAAAAAAAAAAAAAAAAAAAAAAAAAATGAACAGCACATTATTCCTTTGTTTTGGTTTCTTTCCAGTCATATTTATTTTTGAAATCTCAAGTAACATTTATTATTCTTAAAAATAATAACAAGGAGTAAAATTTTTAGGCTATCCAAAGGAGGTAGGTGGCTTTTTAAGAGGTGAGCAATAGAGTGACCTTGGCCAGAGGACTTTGGAGTAGGGAGTGCAAGACTGAATCATCAATAGGAGATGAAGAAATGTTTGAAGGCAGAATTCAGCTGTGAAGAGAGGAGAGTGGTATTGAGCTACTAGAAAGGGGAAGCAGGATTGAATCAGTGAGGTTCCTTCTTAAAATGGGAAACTAGAGAATGTATACCTAGTGAAAAGGAGGATTCAGAAGAGGGAAATAAAGTATGATCTAGAAAACAAGTCACTTCGAAAGAAAAAAAGGGATGTCAGAGCACATGTGAGCATTGTCTTTAGATAAAAGTTGTAACGCCTCTTCCCTTGAAACTGGAGGGAAGGAAGAATGATTAAGTTATGCCTGGGTTTTTGAACTTGGTGAAGCTTAGAAGTAAATTTCACTCTTCTGTTTTATCTTAGAATTCTACCTTTTTATAGAGAAATTTCAATAATTTTCATTGTTTTAAACCTATGATGTTTTATTAATCTTATTTAGGTATGCATGTGTGTGTATATGTATATGTTTATATATATGTATAAATATGTGTCTGTATGAACATATGTATGTATGAATGCACATATGATTGTGTGTGAATGTGTTTGGTATGAATGTATATATTTTGTTTGCATATGTGCATGTGTGTAGGTTCCAGGGAGCATAATTTGGAGGTTAAGAGTGAGCTCTGACCAGGACCATGTGCTTCTAATCCTGGACTCACCATATACTAGTTGCGTGACCTTGGGCAAGTTACCTCACTTCCTCATACTTTACTTTTCCATCTGTTATGATGAAAATAACAATAGTGTATATTTCATGTGGTAATTTTAAGGGTTAAATGAGATAAGCCACACACAAAGGAAGCAGAGCATATAATAGAATACTTTCTATGTTATAGTTATTATTTAAATTTTTACCCTTTCTCTACTTTACATTTTGATGCTTCCTTTTATTTACTTTTGCTTCCTTTTATATATTTTTGTTTTGTGAAGACTCTGTTGTTTTTTATATTATGTACATATTTTGAAATTAGTATCTTATTTCTAATCCAAATTTTAAAAATAATTTGTCCTATATATCTGTCCGTCTGTCTATCTACCTACCTACCTTATTTTCCATGTTGAATGAAGATTCTTTAGTACTTTGGAATATAGGAATTTAAAGCTTCTATGATCTTCAAACTTAGCCTGGTTTTAGGTGATATATTCATTTAAAACAATGTTAAAAATCTCTTTAAATAAGAACTGTGCATGCCTAATATTTTTGCAAACACATTTGCCACATTTTAAATGATTTCTATATAAATACTTTCTGTATGTTTAACTCTTTTCAATGCCTATCACCAGACTTTCCTCCCACAGTTTGCCATCCTCGCACTTGTTTGTTACATTCATCAATCACTTATGAATCTTTTTAGAGAAACTTTTTCAAAATCATGGTCTATTTTATGACACTTTATGCAGGTATCACCTTCACATTTGAAGAGCAGCTAGGCAGAATGTAGAAATCATTAGTCTTAATCTTTCCCTTCAACCTCTAGGGATATTGTTCCCTCATGCTTTGGCATTTGTTGTTTGAAAGGAGCGTTGGGCCATCATATTTATTTCTTTTACTGTGTTTGAAGCATTCTTTATGCTTAGAATTTGCCAATGTCATCAGGCTAGTTTGTTGTTGTTGTTGTGTTGCTTTTGTTATTAATTTGCTTGGAACATTGCTAGTCTCTCAATATCAAAACACAGATTTTTAAAAACTGGATGATTTTCTAGGATTTCTCTTTGATTATTGTTTACAGTCTACTTAGTCTGCTTTCTTTTTGGAAATCTCTCTTACATAAGCTGCATTTGCATTTGTCTTGCCATTTTCCTCATTTTCCCTCTCAATGTACTCTCTCTGCCCTTTTCCTCTGGATTCCTCAGTTTATTCTAAGTCCTGCCCTGTAAGTCACTAATTAAATTTTCTGCCATGTCAGGCCTGCTAATTATTGATTCAGACTAAAGTGTTTGTTTTTTAATTCAATAAGTGTGCTGTTTATCAACAGTTTTTCCTCATCTTTGTCATCTGTTTCTATTTCATAGGGGCAATGTTTCACTGATTTGTTTTTCTTCTATTTTTTAAGGATAATGTGAATCTACCGAGTCAGATGCTGTTCTTGTATTGAAACGCTTTCTTATATGCTGCTTACTTTTTTTTTTGTCAAGTATCTTTAAAAAAAAGAGTACATTTCATATAGTTTTTCAATTATTGTAAATTATAGTATTGCAATTATATATTGCTCTGGGTTTTGTCACAAATTGTCACAGTTCTCCATCCACATCCTTCACAGAGTATCCCCTCAAGTTGCCAGTGCTTCAATCTTCCTCCTGAAAATCTTAACAGAGTGTCTCACTTCTCACATTCAATTAACATGTCCAAACTAGACTAAGAATCATCATCTTCTTCTGAAGTCCCATAACAGTTATATTATAATTCTGTCAGTCATCCAGGATTAATCAGAGTATCTTTCACTCTTCTTTTTACCCTTTTTAAAAGGCAGAGTTCCCAGTGTTTCATGTGGTGTTTCCTTTACATGTATGCTGTTCCTTCTCATGTTATACATTTACTCCATGAACAGCTCCTTGGTCTTGTCCTACTTCAAAGCGACCTGAGTAATATTATCAGGTTGTTCTTTTTAACACTCAACTCCAGTAATGTGTTTCTTCAGAAGCTTTCAGGTACTGAAATAAGCAGTGAGACAGACCACCCTACAGAACAAACAGGAATTGGCCACAAGCCAGGTTTGCCACTCTTAAGCTGGTCAAAAGATTATCCAGAGTACACAAGGTTCACTAAGTGGAGATTGAGAGGGAGTGGAGAGGAAAGCTATAATGTGAACCTCGGTTCCACCTACCATAGGGAAAATTGGGGATGCTTTTCCTTCACCTAAAGTACAGAAAATGGGGGGAAGTCTTAAGACCACTCCAATATTTTAATAAACATCTTCTGCAATTTTGGGGGGACAGACAGAGTGGGCAGATAGTTGACTTCTACTTTCAAAATTTTAAAAGTGGGAAAAAAATGACTGGATAACTATTCTAATAGCTAGAGCAAAGAAGCTGTTTTTGTTGTGGCAAAGAATGATGAATGCTTGAGTGTTTTCCATGAGCCACAGGTAGGTCAGGAATTCAAGGAAGTCCATGAGAATCATCTTAGATCTTGTGTAAATGGCTGCCTGCAGGAACAAACAGGTGTCAGTTTCTGGAATCTGGATGATGTGGGTGGTGGAGAGAGTAATTGGGTCCTCAGAATAGAGATTCTTTTTATGGGTTTAGGGAACCACAGTTGAAAGATTGTCAGTGATTGAGCAAATTCCTGAAAGCCAGTGAAAATGCTAATGAGGGTAAGGGTCTGCTCTAGACAGCTGACCAGCCCAGTGAGTGCGGCTCAGGACAGTAAGGTCTGTCTTATCTTCTCTTCTGCTCTGCCTTTCCTGGGTTTAACTCTACTGCGATCAGAAACTAATATTTTCCAACTGGGAGAGAGAGGAGCTCAACCATCCTCCTTCCCTTACTGTCAGCTCCCTCTTCTTCTCTGCCTCACCTCTCCACAGTGGATCTTTTGGGTGGGAAGAAAGGATACATGTCAGTATTAAATCAAGTTGGACTTCATATTTTACTTATAAAACTAAGATAGTAACTTTCATTTGAAGTGACCATTTTCTTCGAATGACCAAAAGAATCATAAGATTGAGTTTTCATTTGGTAGAAAAGAAACAACAAAATGCATTCCAAAAACAATGGGAGACTAAAATAAAATTGTTTTATGATCACATCTTATGAGTCATACTTGTCCAGTGTACCAGTTACATAAAGAAATTTTAAGAACTTATCTGTATTTGAGAACTATTCTCCACATGCTGAAAGAATAATAATCTGAAGTGGAAGAGATGAATCAGGAAGACCATCTCTTCCTATCTAAGTCTTCTTTATCATCTTTATCTTCTTCTTTATCAAGGTACCACCTCAGACATTAAGTCACTACTGATTTCCTTCCACTGCCTTTACCATCCAATCAAAGCTGATCACTCATTAATTCATTCAGTAGATATTTATTGGGTACCTACAGTGTTTCAGCTATTGATCTGATGCTTGGAATGCATCAAGGAATGAAACAGATATCCTATCCACATGGGGTTTACATTCTAGTTGGTAGAAATGGACAATAAACTGCACACATGATACCCTAGTAACTTTCACAGTACACCAGAAGATAATAAATACAATAGAATAAAGAAAACATTAGAGTAGGGCAAAGGAATTTGAAAAAGATGATTTGGAGACAGTATCTCAACTTTGAATACGGGAGTTATTAGACCTCTTTTGAAGATAAGATTTGAGCCAAGTCTTGAGGGAGGTGAGAGTGTTAGCCATGTGGGTATTTGGAGGAAAGAGAGTTCCAAAGCCTTAGTGTGGGATTGTATTTGGTGATTTGTGAAACAGCAAGCAGTCCTATGTGGCTTGCTGGAGAGGAAGAAAACTTTCCTCTACTCTTCTAGGTTCTTTGGGCCGGTCTAAGAATTAAATTGACATGAGACAGATTAACAAGAGAAACTCAGATTTAATTTTGTACATATGGGGACCCCATATACATGAGAGATTAGAGACAGGAAGGTAAAATGTGCTATATATGCCATCCTGAGCTAAGGAATAAATTAGGGGTTTGGGGCTTCCAAGAGCAGGAGGCTCATTCACAAGAAGATAAGAAAAGCAGATGTTTGGTAATTAGATGTTTGCCCCAACGTATAGATGGGGCCACTTACATAAAATTTATCTCAGGTAATTACTCTTTTTAAATTGGGGAAAAATCCCCAATTTAAATTTTTCTCTGTAGTTAAGGGAGGAGCAGTGGTTTCTCTTGAACCCATAGGGTCTCAGTTGCCTTTATCTCAATATAATCCTCCTGCAAAAGTGACACATTTTGGGAAGGCTTGCTCTGAACCCCTACAGGCTGAGCGGGGTGAGCTAGGGGGAATAGTATTGGGTTGGCCAAAAAGTCCGTTCGGGTTTTTTGTACTATCCTACCATAGTAGTAGGAGATGAGGTCAAATGTATAATAGCAGCCAAAATGTGTAGAGCCTTGAAGTTCATTGCAAGGACTTTGACATTTATACTGAGTGAGGAAAGAAAGAGCTAAGCAGAGGAGTGACATACTCTGACTCATATTCTAAAATAATTTTTCCTTTCATCTTCTGCAGCCATTTTTTTACTAGTCATACCACATTTACCATAGTTGACTTTTTACAGTGTGGTTATTTGTGTATGTTTCCTCTTTTAAATTACAAATTCACAAATGAAAGAGTCTAGAGCTTACTCAACTTTGTATCATGTATAGTGAATAGCCAGTACTTTGCATATAAATAATACTCAACCTGCATTTGTTAGAATATGGCTTTATGTTCCTTTAGGTGAGTGATACTGATGTCGTCTGGCATTCAAAGAGTTGTTTCATCAACTAGAGTAACTGATTATCCTGGGCTCATTATTCTCTTATGCCAAATAGCATAGAATTGCATTTTCTATATAGTTGACTCTAGTATGGAAATTTGGCCATTCTACTCTATCCTATTATTCTCTGTAATAGCAGACGGTTCTTTCAGGTCTCAAATCAGAACTGGATCTGATTTTTTTTTTTTTTTTTAATTTGTTGTCTTCCTTCTTAATTTTCTGGTGTCCCTATAGGGTCTGAGCTTCCTGAATATCTTGTTCATTGTTGAATCTTTAACGTCTAGTTCACTGTTTGACACATAGTTAAGTAATCCTAGACATTGTTGAATGAATACATAAAAGAATGAAAATAGTGTCACATTATCGTAACGTTCTTTACACTATAAAGGACCATCCAATTGAATGTGAATCATCCAAGTTTATTTCCATATGTCTCATGGCTAGAGGCAGACTTCTAGAGTAAATCATGACATTTACATTACTTTGAAAGAAATTAAAAAGAATGAATGAAAGAAGAAAGAAGTAAGGAAGATGAAGGAAGGAAGGGAAGAGAAAAAGAAGGAAAGAAAGGAAGGAAGGAGAAAGGAAAGAGAGATGGAAGGGAGAGAAAGAGGGACAGAGGGAGGGAGGTGAAGGGAAGCAGAATTTGCCACCTCAAAATACGCCTCTTTGGCATAAGGATTATTTTGAGCTGAGTATTTTTTAAAAACAGCAGACTTGGGAGAAGCTCTGAGAATCAAGTAGAAGTTACCCTTTTATAAGAGACATTTACATTTGTAAGGGAAATCTCCCTTTGCAAGGGTGTCTCCCTCTCAGTTCCAGGGAGAGAAGGGCAACTAAATCTCTAGGAACTCTTATGATGGAGAAGGCACGGACTTCAATCTATGTAACAATCATACCGTTTTTTACTGTGCTTTGCCTGATAACCTCCCATTAACAGACCTTCTCCCACCTCCAACACCCCGCTCCCCAACATCTTTCTTTTGTCATTAGCTGAAGATGATATTTAAGGTGGTGGCTTGGGCCATTTCAGGAGTTAGTCAGCTTTCGTTGGTCTCTCCCTTATAAACAGGAGGTATACATGTAATTGAATTTCTGTTCCTTTTTCTCCTGTTAATATGTCTTTTTATCTCGAGGGGGCTCAGCTAAAACCTAGAAGGGAAGAAGGAAAATATTTTTCCTTCTCCACGGGAAGGAAGGAAAGAGGAAGGAAGGCAAATTCCTCATTACTGCTGAGGCTACTTCTCTCTCCATATCCTTGTAAGTTCCTCACCTTGTCCTTTGCATATAATGTGTTCCATATTGTTTTGCATCTCACCATTTTTAATGTTTAAGCAGTGAAAGGTACATTATGAAATAATACTTCTGACTTGCTTGACATTAAGTGATCAAAAAAAAAAATCCATTCCTCAGAGGGATTTTTATTCTGTAATAAAGAATAAAAAACTGTGGCTGCTTGTCAAGGAATTGGTGAGATTAACCTAGCCTTTTTTACGTATTAGGCAGCAAGCATGCAGAACACAGCAGCCAAGAACCTAGTGATTAATGTAGCTGACTGTAGAAATCAACTCCAATGAACTCACTTCATTGTAGAATGCTTCTAGAGCAGAACTTAATAGATACTTCCTGTTTTCATCTAGTCAGCCTGCTGTGTGCAAGATGAATGCAGGTTTAGATAGATTCATTATATTATTTGGAATGTTCTGATCTAGAGAGGTACAAATTTAAGATTTGAACAACTCAGCTTCATATGACTTTCAGAGATGGCAAGGCAC